>NC_079425.1:11855693-11873193 GCF_026213295.1 Gadus chalcogrammus | reverse complement strand
CAGACATTCATACAGAGACTCCTAAGACTGATTTGTAGTTAGATGTGATTACAGGAATGAACGAATAACTAACCAACTAATAATAATAGATAACGTATCGATGATGAGAACCCTAGCCTTACTTTGAGCGATTGGTCTCAGATGCAAGAACGCATGGTTATTTATTCATTGCTAGGCCTATTTGTTGTACACCTACAATTTGAGAGAAAAAAATTGTAATTTAAAATATTTGGTATACTTAATACATTGTATATAATATATAAAGACAGAAGTTACATTTCCCATGGGTGCTATGCTTTCATGACTACATCACCTTGGCTCCTAGCAAAGCGTGGGATGGAGGTTCTGGGGACCTTGGTTTGACGGCAAAGGCCCTTTGCCATTGCGGTTTGCTGACATGTTGCGTCATTTTTTATCTTGGACAGCAGCTTGCGTGTTTTATCTCACATGGTTGGGCGAGCGTTTCTTTTGTCCTGGGAATCGTTTTGCACACGGTTGGGGTGTATCCTCTGGTGACACATTGGCCCGACCGCATCACCAAAACCTGTCCCTTCCATCGTCCCCTCCTCTCTCCCTCTGTCCCCCTTATATCAGCGTGCAATATTACCCAACGACAAGTGCACCCATCACCGTTACCGACAGCAGATTAATTGTCTTTGCATTACATGACAACGACTGGGATATTGACTTACGATTTTGCCATGCAGGCGGTATCGCAAAGACTTGACCCAAGGAGAATTAGAATAAAAGTGCTCATCGGGAATTCCGTTATGCATTGTATATTTATACAGATATTATTATGCATCCAAACACAACTCGTCAACGTGCATGTTGTTATCGGCCTGGTGAAGCTAGAAAAATATAAAGAGTAATGGATGAGGGGAAAAATGGAGCATGAAGAAACAGAAATGGGTGGAGGGGAGAGGTGAAGGATGGGGGGCAAGTGTGTGGGGGGGGGGCAGCATTCATCTCTGTCAGTCTGCTGGTCAATGTGGTTTCGATCCATGGACGTCACTATAAATGATTGATACAGCAATAACCTGTTTACCCAGGTGGTTTAAAGCACCCGTCTACCCTGGAATACTGAATACAGTGCAACTCTATGGGCTCTACGTGTGTGTGTGTGTGCGTGTATGTGCGTGTGTGTGTGTGTGTGTGTGTGTGTGTGTGTGTGTGTGTGTGTGTGTGTGTGTGTGTGTGTGTGTGTGTGTCTCTCTCTCTCTCTCTCTCTCTCTCTCTCTCTCTCTCTCTCTCTCTCCCTCTCCCTCTCCCTCTCTCTCTTCTCTCTCTCTTCTCTCTCTCAGTAAGTCTGTAGCTCTGTATCTATGTAGCTCTGTATCTATGTAGCTCTGAAACCTCTCTCTTCCCCTCCCTCTCTATTGCTATTTAGTCATTTAGACGTTTCTATCCAAAGCGACTTGCAGTGAATAGAGATACATGCCTGCTTATTAATGAACAGTATGGTGTGAGGTGTTTTGCTCATGGCTTCCTCCAGGCTGTGGCCATGAGGATTGAACCAACCACCACTATAGCCAGCCACAACTGACCATTCTCGCGCCTCACTCTCTCTCGTGCCGCGCTCTCACGCTCACTGTCACACTCGCTCTCTCTCTCTTACGCACACCGGACACACACACACACACACACACACACACACACACACACACACACACACACACACACACACACACACACACACACACACACACACACACACACACACACACACACACACACACACACACACACACACACACCCTTCATGGTGTTATTTAATGCATTCTGTTTGTTTCACTTCAACACCAGCCAATCAGCACACTGGGTGTTGCCCAGGTCACAGTAAGGTGCCGCACCAGCTGATCTATTTATAATTGACTCTGTGCCCTCTAAGCTCTGAGGAAGCCAGGTTATAGGACAGCTTGGGCCTGTGAGGACGATAAGGGTGCCTGTTCCCGGGGCCTTCCTCCTGGGTTCCAGCCAGTCCCCCCACCCCCCCCCCCCCCCCCCCCCCCCCCCCCCCCTATCTCCACTCACCTCCAGCTTCAGCTCCACTTTCTATCGGCTCACGCTAAATCGCTTGACGTCAACATACACACACATGCACACCCATGCACAGATGCACACACACACACCTACGCACACCCACACACCCACACACGCAATATGTGAGAAAAGCGAGCTGTGAATCAATATTATAGATTATATTTGTTGATCCTCTTCCAGTTTGCCCCAGGAACCACTTTATCATTTGAACATAAAACTTTCCTATAACAGTCTCCCATAATTAATGTATTTTTTTCCCCGCTGCCAGGCAGGTACTAACTGTTCCAGTAAACAATAGTTTGAAATATAAAGTTGACTTTTTCGATAGATGGTTTAACATTGGGTTTCCTGGAGGCCCTAGACATTGTTTGGCAGCAGTGTGACAGGATCACATTCATCCACAATTGAGAATATTAATTTACCGATGGTTTGCTGATTGGCTAGTCATCACTACTGTTCTACTGTACTATATTAAGCCATGACTGTAAAATGTAAAAATAGTTTTTTAGTTCCTAATATAATAACATAAATGTATATTTGGGGGAATTTATTAATTTAAGTGAACTCCGAGCCACAAATGTACTGTATATGCTATATGTAATTGACATATTAAGAGCAACATCCTTGCTGACAGGGATATAATATACAATACAATATACAAAAACCTATACAATTAAACTGAGTGCATATAAACAGCATAGGTCATCATTTGTTTTCCCGTTTTTAAATAAACCCCTTATTAACAACTTAAGAACATTTTATTATCCACAATTTATCACACACTTATGATGTTTTGATGTGGGATTGTTGGCAGCAAGTCCAGGAAATGAGTCATGAGTGTGCGTAGTTAAGAGGCCTACTGATGGAATGAATGGCTCTGTGCCGTGAGACCACATCAATCTCAGTTCTCAGTTTAAGAGATGAGGTACTCGAGAGGAGGGACATTCCTAAATACCTTTTGACTTACTCCCAAGGTCTTTGCGAAACAAACAAGATTTGAGTGGGGTCGATAATTAAGCAGAGTAGGACATGCTTTACAGAGGATCTTATGCTAGTTTAATGACTTATTAACATTATTTGTTTTTATCATCTCATATTGTTCTAATCCTCACATAGTTTCAGAACTCTTATTTTCCCTCTTGTAACTTATCCATTGTCCCCAGGTTGTATTGTTTATTGTCAGGTCTAGAAATGCTCTTGATGTGTGGCCTTTTTAAAATGCTGCTTTTTCATAAAGGTGTTATTTTGTCGGTCAACATTTAAATAATGAGAACCTAAGCCCCAAGTCTTTTTACTATTCAAAAAGACTTTGGGGGGTTGACACAATTCAGAAAGGCCTTTCTTTCTTTATTATTATTGTATTATTTTGACCTAAAACAAAATCACTTCTAAAACAAGCCTTGGGCTTATGAAACCAACAGTCTAACATTGCTTGAGAAATATTCTGTTAATTAAATTGAACATATTTCATAATTATATGAGCCAGTATGAAAAATAGTGTCCAATATAAAACCTGAAAGCTGCCTTAGTCACCGCAAGCATAACCTAATTCCACTCCTTTTATAATAAAATACAATAAAGCCTTCAAAGATGAGTAATAATGAAGCAAATCAAATAAAACAAATGCCATCCATCAATCTGCTTGGCAACAGGAATAGATAATACTTGCAAAGGTAATCCATGTCTCGGCACTTTTGGACGACTGTGTGATTTCTACTGTGAGGTCGGAGGAGTTGCTTGATCGATGACAGGTGCTTTTTTAAACGAGCGGTGATGAAGGTGGATAGTACATGAGGAGGTAGAGAGCCCACCCACATCCTTCCACCAATTCATCTTTCTAGATGCTCGTGAAATGGACCGGCACAATAAGTGGCCGCTGGCCCCGCTGGTGATTATCTGAGAGCAGAGAGACGAGGAGGGGAGAGAAAGCTGGAGCTCTATTGACAGCCAGCTGACAGGGCTTTGGGAGGGACAGAGAGCAGAGGGGACTCTAAGGGGCTACAGAGGCCATGACTAAACGCCAGGACTTAGTTTTGTTTTTGTGTGTGTGTGTGTGTGTGTGTGTGTGTGTGTGTGTGTGTGTGTGTGTGTGTGTGTGTGTGTGTGTGTGTGTGTGTGTGTGTGTGTGTGTGTGTGTGTGTGTGTTTGTTTGTGTGTAGATGTACAGCTTGCGACCGTGTATGTGTGTGTGTTTGTGTGTGTGTGTGTTTGTTTGTGTGTAGATGTACAGCTTGCGACCGTGTATGTGTGTGTGTTGACTAAACGCCAGGACTTAGTTTTGTTTTTGTGTGTGTGTGCGTGTGTGTGTGTGTGTGTGTGTGTGTGTCTGTGTGTGTGTGTGTGTCTGTGTGCGTTTGTGTGTGTGTGGTGATATTGGATGGAGGGGTCTTGTCCACCTAATACTCCCACTGATAGGATCTACAAGTGGATCAATGCTACTGCTGCTCTAAGAGTTCATATTATAAGACTGTAATTGGAAACCTCTGCCAAAGTGTTTGGGTGTATGTGGGCGTGAGTGACTCAGAGTGTGTGTGTGTGTGTTTGTGTGTGCGTCTGCTGGTGTGTTCACGTGGTACGCTAAGATAATTTTTTTTTTTCCCTTAAAGATTTGTTTTCCATCTCACAAAGATGGTAAAATCATTATAATTTCAACAAATATAACATAAACATTGCGTCTGTAAACTGCTGTAAACCTGCATAATAAATTTGTTTCCATTTTCATCCTGCATGAATGTGAACAATCAGCATTCTCCCTTTTCTATCTGAAAGCCGACTGCTTCTTTCTAAGTGCCTGTTCCTTTCACCGTCCTTGGCTTCACGTATGGAGCGGACGGCTGCTCTTAGGCTGGAGCGAAGCACAGCGGAGAGCCCCGCCTAATGGAAGCTGGCACAGTGAATGAGCTGGAGGTAAAGTGCTTCTGCTCTGCTCTAAGACCGTCTGCCCTGAATGGTCGCTGCCAGGCGTACTTCCCCGCACAGCCAGAGTCCCATGTGCAGGAACACAGTGTCGTCACCCGGGGGAAGAGAAGTTGGACCAAACTTTCACCACCACCTTAAGCTGCGGCGGATCTCCGAGAATAGGCTACACGGGGCTGTAGGGGGAGTAGAAATAGCGAACTGCAGGGCAGAAATGCTACATCACCCACTTTTCCCTGGCACCCTATCGATGAACCCTAACGGTACATTTTTTACGAAAAAGCAAGAATAACTGAGAAAGAAGAACAAGAATATGCAGCATTTTAAAATAAGAATCAAGCCGGCGAAAAAGACGGAGATATTCAACCCTCAACCTCATATAGTCTAGTGAAAACGGTCTTAGGCTCTGTCCTTACGCTAAAATATCCTATATATTTAAGTGTTGGGCGAATGGTAGTTTGCGGATAAGGGGGTGTGGTGTGTTCTTTAATGCAGCCAGTTCGTTTTGTTTCCCTGTTTGATTAACTAAAAATAGTTTATCACTCTTTTGGAAGTTCGTATTCAAAAAGGAACTTTTGCGATACAACTTTAAGCATTCATGTTATCAAAAGCAACTTATATTCACTTACCGCAGTGCACGTAAACATTAGCTTGATGCCACGACTGCTATCGAGATCAATGATCAATAAACTAACTAATGGAAAAAATGATAGGATGTCAATGGATGTAGCTTACAACTATGGATGCACTTGTGACGTTGTGATGTGAGAAACTGCTATTAAGTAGACCTAGCACCAACCAACATGGTGACGGTTGGTGGTGGTTAAACTGATATATTTGCAAAAAAATCTGCCTTTGACATATGAATCTCGCTTTATCTCAAAACCTATATTGCGTTGTCTGTACGGCCCCATTCAGCTCAATGATTTTTCATTATTTTATTCATGTGGGGAATACTCACAACAAACAATCACATTCAATGTAAAAATAACCAAGGGTGTGTTGTTTTTATTTATTATTCTTAATTTTTTTACTATTTGGTAGACATTTATTTCCCCAAAGTTCCGCCTGGGATCATAAAGGACTATTTTATCTTCCAGAAGATGCGATCCGGAAGAATTAACCTAGACAATTAATGAATATGCTGGATATATTTGAGTGTATATGCATAGATTGCGATTCCTTTATTGCTTCTGTTTACGGTTATATTTTATATTTTATAGTTTTCTTCTTCCACTCAGTGAGTGTATGTTGACTTGCCACTAAAGTAGGTTTCACTGGTGAAGGATTCAGTCGGCACATCAGTAATTACTGTACGTCCCAGACATAGTCGTTCCCCCCAAGGCTGGCTGCTGCTGCCGCTGCCACTGGTGTGGCACTTTTTCAACAAGTTGTCAACGTTGGAACAATAATTACAAAAAACACCACCAACAACAACCAAAACAACAACTACAAAGTATTTCTCCCTACACATCGTCATTACACACACACACACACACACACACACACACACACACACACACACACACACACACACACACACACACACACACACACACCACACACACACACACACACACACACACACACACACACACACACACACACACACACACACACACACACGCACACACACACACGCACACACACGTGTCTCGGGGAAAATAGCTAACCATGTTCAAGTACTAATGCTGTGCATCAAGCAATACTGATTGATAGCGAAGTAAAAACTGACAACGACAAAGAGACAATGATCCGGCATATCCAATGTCAATTTAATTGCTTTCTTTTCCAACTTTGTTTTACATCATTTATATTTCATTATTTAGCTTCAAGCCTGTTATTCCTCAATTTTGAGCATATACATAATAGATGCAGTGAGTGAGGCGCGTTGGATTCGGCTTGCGGGCTAGCCGGTTCTGCGGAGAGAGACGGAGCGAGAAAGGAGAAAACAGAGAGAGAGAGAGAGAGAGAGAGAGAGAGAGAGAGAGAGAGAGAGAGAGAGAGAGAGAGAGAGAGAGAGAGAGAGAGAGAGAGAGAGAGAGGTGTAGAAGGACACACATGTTGACCAAGTGAGTGGCAGAGCGACATGAGAAGAGGTGAGCCTCGACTTCTCGGTGAGAAGGGAAGTGTGATGAACACCTGCAGTGACCACCCAGACCCCTGGCAGGAGCAGTATTGAGTAAAACCATACTAGGGATATTGGGGGAGTGTTCAACGTTTCGGCAGTTGGCTGCATTATAAGATCACTTCTTTAAAACATCGAAATGTCCCTCAAATAATTACAATGATAAATGCAATCATTTTTCTCAAGTGCCAGTTTAGGGGGAAAACAACAAAACAAACACCTCCGACCTCTGCCCACTCCATTCCAGCTGTAAGCTGCGTTCCTTAGCGGCAGGGATTAGACTTCCCTAGCGTTGGTGCTGCATGCAAAGCTTAGGGTGGAAAAAAAAGAAGGATTCTTTCAGCTGGGGAACATTCCTCTTCCAGGTATCGATCTGCGGCGAGACCGGGGCCGATATCTGAGCTCTCCGGTCGGCATGGGAACACACTCCCACTGCTGCCGGGCCTGACAGCCTGAGGCCTGCATCATTATTACAATGCTAAGCATTGGCAGTCAAGCTGCACGCCCATCGCTCTCTCTCTCTTTCTCTCCCTCTTCTCCCATCTCCCTCTCTCTATCTCTTTCCCCAACTCTCTCCGCTCCAATCTTGTTCCCCCTTCCCTCTCTTTCCTCCCCCCCCCTCTCGCTCTCTTTCTCCTTCTCTCCCTCCCTCTCTTTCCCTCTGTGATAAACTACTGACAGAACTCTAAGCAGAAAGGTTTTTCTTTTTCTTTATTCCTAGCATGCATCAGCTCTGAGAAGCACATCAATTATTCAGCCTCACAGCGGCCTATTGTAATTACTCTACATTGATAGGCTGCCAAGCATTACAGCCATAAGTCAATGAAATAAGCAATGAGATGCAAAGACTGTACCCTCGCAGCACTAATCTCAACCTGATGAGGTTCTCCTCATACAGGAAGCCTCTGAGACAAAAGGGTTGTATGAAAGCACAGTGACACACTATGGCCAGAGGAAAAATAATGATATATATGTGTTGTGGGTGTCGCTACAGCATTGATAGATGGTAAGCTCGGTAAATGCCTCTTTTCATTTCCCATATTAATTATTAACGCAAGCAAATGTCATATGCGGCTTGGGAAACTTAATGGAGAACGGGGAAGCAATAAATGAACAAAGAAAAAGAGAATCATTGTTAATCAAACTCAGAAGGCCACAACAGACCAACACACTAACTCAATGCAAACAAACAGACTTATTGCAGACAGAAGAATAGATGAGCTTTCATTCAAATAAACAGTGACAGAAAATTGAAAATGGAGACGATCATTGCCAGAGAGTTGAAATGTCTTGAGAATCAAAACAAACAGGTAGGCAGATATAGACACTTTAATAAAGGATTGGAGATTGAAACTTAATCAGTATCTTCCAGTTTACAATTCGTATTTATTTTTTATTCCTTCTTGTCTTTTTTCTTTAATAAAATCAAATTAGCTGTTGATCAGTCTTAGCATTTGCTGGCTATAAGACACAGCACAAATGACTAGAGGAGACACATGGCACAGCATGGAATCAATCAGAGGAGGAGGTAGAGAGGTAAAGAGTTATAGGAAGACAAAAAGTAGCGAAAAAGAGGGATGGAGAATTATTTGAAAAGAAATGGATTGATAGAGGGAGGAAGGGAGGAAACTGGAACAAGGGGAGGAAGACAGGGAGGGAAAATCTTCCTGATGTAAACTCAGTGATTGAACAAAAGAATGCAATCGCTTTAAAGATAACAAAGAATAACAGAAGAAAAGGTGACTGGACCTGAATAGAGAGGAGAGCAGTGGTAGAGGGTTCTGTGTGTTTGTGTGAGGCTGATTGAGCTGTAGGAACCGCTGCTGACACAGATGGAGAGAGAGAGAGAGAGAGAGAGAGAGAGAGAGAGAGAGAGAGAGAGAGAGAGAGAGAGAGAGAGGGGGGGGGGGGGGTAGCGGAAGAGTGTCAATGAGATGAATTATTAATATGGACGTTGCTGTGTTTTATGGAATATGGGAAATGTGTTTCGATTATGTTTAATACAATGTGCAGAGTGTGTGTGTGTGTGTGTGTGTGTGTGTGTGTGTGTGTGTGTGTGTGTGTGTGTTTGTGTGTGTGTGTGTGTGTGTGTGTGTGTGTGTGTGTGTGTGTGTGTGTGTGTGTGTGGTGTGTGTGTGTGTGTGTGTGTGTGTGTGTGTGTATGTGTGTGTGTGTGTGTGTCTGTATGTGCATGCACTGTGCCCTGCTTGGCACTTAGACGTGGCTCTGCTCTTGGCTTCTTTTGGGGCTTTACACTGATCCAACTTCCTCCTGAAATTCTGGCCAGAGTGTTGCATTCTTTCATCACACACACACACACACACACACACACACACACACACACACACACACACACACACACACACACACACACACACACACACACACACACACACACACACACACACACACACACACACACACACACACACACACACATCAATTCTGCCTATCCAATTCACCAGATCACACAGCTGGAGTGTTTTGTTCTGCGTAGATAGCGCCATATTCTGTGAGCCCTTGGTGTTTCTCTCTCTCTCCCTCGTTCTCTCGCCCTCTCTCTAAATACCGATTCATAGGCCAATAATGAAAGCATCTCATGCCCAGAGAGTTTCTGTGTTTGGGAGCGATAAGACAAGTGGGGCTCTATTCACATCAGAAAGGACGCAAGACAAATTGATCCTTCACCCTCTTTGGGTCTCGGGTTTTGTGTAAGTAGGAATAATAATAAAATCCATTGGTTTGGGTCTGTGAAGATAAGTTTCTGATATCCACCCATTATTAAGGCTCATTAACAGTTTTTTCATCTAATCAAACCATGCTATGGAGCGCCTCGCTTTCAAAGAGCAGCACAGCACTGCGCCTTTGTTCAGCAGAGCACAATTAGCGAATTGTTAATGTAATTGTCGGACTGATGCGATGGAGTTGGTTAAGTGATCAGGAGAACAATGGGGGCAGGTGCGGCAATAGCATTTTCACTTTCACTTTCGCCTCAGGCAAGGAAGCATGGTGAAGAAACCATCGTTGACACTCAATCGAAAGCCACCTCAGGGCACAGTATTAGACATTTACACTATATATGCTATATTTTAGGATTTTCCAAGAGATAGCAGAGAAAAAAAAAAAAATACTATTTATTCTTAGGCCATAATAAATCTAGTTAGTCAAAAACTAAAAAGGTATGTGAATGATCCAAGACCAAAGTATAATATTGAATCAGATTCCACTGATCTTTACCGGAATATGTATGGATATGTGTCTATGTTCTAGAAAACTGTTCCTCCTAACCAGTATCAAACAACTACATTAACAATAAGCTAATTGTGTTCTGCTGCACAAATGTAAGTGCTATTCGTGCTAAGTGAAGTGCTATACTTTTCGAAAGCGAGGCGCTCAATAGCATTGTTTTATTAAATGGAAATTAGCCCAAATACTGTGTATCTATGTACTGGTATCAGAAAGCTAACCGGACCCAAATCTTATACCTATGCAGGTGCTCACTCCAAAGCATTTCGAAATAAAGGTCTCCCAAGTCGTACTCAGGCCTAACCAACACACAACATATAAATACATTTATAAATGTACATGAATGTGACTATATACAACAAATGTTTTCAACAAAAGCTTTATTCTTGCAACATAAAATATTAACATCTATGAATCGGAATATCGACAACATATGTGAGCGTTAACTTTGGTGATGTTGGTGCGGTCTTTTGTCACCGAGCCGTACATTCTTGGATGTCCCCTTGACCTTGTTCATGCGCATTCCTCAGTAACCTTTGTCTTCATTTACCAACATGGACACCGAATTTGTTCTCATTTAATTTGTCACAAATTATTTGCCTTCTATTTTTCCAGATTAAATTAGCCTGATGTATTTTCACTCTGTCCTATCCTGGTGTGGTGGATTGGCTCTTTGTAAATGTGTTCTTTGAAAACAAGTTTTACAAACGTGCAATGATTCTTAGTCCTTATCATAGTCCCTTTCTCCTTTACGAGTGTTTAGTCCCAACGGCAGTCCACTAAAACATGGACAGAGCCCCTGTAACAAGACACATATTCTCCCCTGGGTTTTGAGATTTATAGGCTGTAACATTTATGGAGAGGTGGTCCTAGTTGTCCGAGGAGAAAGACACACACACACAAACACACACACACGTAAAAAAAACATGCACATAATAACACACACACACACACACACACATACACACACACACACACACACACACACACACACACACACACACACACACACACACACACACACACACACACACACACACGGACAAGTCAGCAAGTTAACACTTACATATAATGAAAACCATGTAGACTTACAAACACACATGCACTCTCGCTCACACACAGACACACACACACACACACACACACACACACACACACACACACACACACACACACACACACACACACACACACACACACACACACACACACACACACGCACACACACACACACACACACACACACACACACACACACACACACACACACACACGAATACGCCCAGATTCTCAAACAGAGACATAAACACGCGCAAACCAAACACAGATACAAAGCGAGCGAGGCGGGGGCCGGTATGGTAATGTAGACACACAGAACAGGGGGGTATAAATCCAGGGCCTCATTGTGAATTCAGCACGTCGGCTGTATTGTGCCGCGGCGAGCCCCTTTATTCAATTGAGCTGCCATCCATCCTGGCTATGGCACTGAGCAGGCACGCACAGGGAGCTCCCGGCGGAGCTGTAAACTCACTCAAACACACACCCAATATTTGCATGCATATCAACAGGCAGTGCAAAGCGACAGAGACCCATTAGGTTTATAATGGTCTGATACAACTCTCAGCAGGAGCATTATCAGCGTAGGTGTGCGCCCAAATGTATTTTTTAGCAGATAGACGTGTGTGTGCATATGTGTTTATGCATGTGATAATGTCTGTTGTTTTGCGTTTGTGTGTGTGTGTGTGGTTCTTTTTATTTTGTGTGTCTGTGTGTGTGTATGTGTGTTTGTGTCTATGTGTAAAAATACTCATCCTTAGAAACCCACATGGGGATTTCACACAGAGGATCCACGCTCGCACACACGGAGGATGTTACTTTGTCAGAGGTTCACTATGGTAGCCGGTTAAAATTAGGATCGTCCAGAATGCGTGCGTGATTCTGCGTATGATGAGTTCAGAGCAAGCGAGGAGGGACTCTCCGAAAGCCCATGAACAAGATGAAACATCCCCATGCCCTGGAGTTACAGTCTCTCTCTCTCTCTCTCTCTCTCTCTCTCTCTCTCTCTCTCTCTCTCTCTCTCTCTCTCTCTTTCTCTCTCTCTCTATCCCTCTCTCTCTCGCCCTCTCTATATCTTTCTCTCCATCCCTCTATCTCCCTCTCTGTCTCTATATATCTCTCCCTCTCTCCCACTACCTCTCTCTCTCTCTCTCTCTCTCTCTCTCTCTCTCTCTCTCTCTCTCTCTCTCTCTCTCTCTCTCTCTCTCACCCTCTCTCCCTCTCTCTGCCTGCAGAATGAGGATGGGGGCTGTGTAATGGCAGTGACTGGTGAAGGCTTGTGGGTGGAGAATGGAAGGGTGGGTGGAACGAAGGGGGCCGACACATGAAGTCGCCCCAACACCGCGGCAGGGAGGGGTGGTCTCGTAGTGAGCTAGGGGCCCATCTTCATCACTGCACTCAGTTATAGGCCATTGTCTCTCTCACTCACATTAACCAACACATATTATAATGACATGTACTGACAGGAAATCTCTCTTTGTGTGGTACCCGCACACAGCACATTTAGGCACCAGTCATTCACCATCTCTGTCTCAACCTCCCTCGGTCTTCGCTCACGTACACAATCACCTTCTCTCTCTCTCTTCCTCTATCTGTCTATCTGTCTCCAACTCCTTTGTTGCGCTCTCTCAATCCATCTATCTAATGATCTACTCATCGATCTCTTTCTCTCCGTGTGTCTCTGCTTGTCTCCGTGTCGTCCTCCCTCTCCCTCGCTCTCTGTCTCGCAGCTCTACGTCTACTTTGAACTCAGTGTTTAATCTCCTTCTCTTCTCGCTTCTCCACCCACCCTCACTCTCCCGCTCTCTCCCTCTCTCTCTTGCTCCCTCTCCCTCTCCGGGCAAGAAAGACAATAAATCCGATGAGTTGTGGGCTTGTTTTTCTAATCAGTTTGTGAGCGTGAGTGGGCGGCAGAACACAGCACATCTCAAAGACCGACGCAGACCCGACAGCTGAGAAAAAAAGAAAAGCCAAAACAAAAATCGGAAGTAATAAAAATGTCACAGACTCGCGGCCAGACGACATCATCACGCCGGGACAAAGTCAGCGCGACGGCGAAGGCACTCACGCCGACAATAACCCATCGATTTCCACGGGATGTCAATGGGAAAAACAGCGGCTGTGCCAAGATTACCATATATAACAGAGTTAGCACATCATACGAGGTTGTGGGTGCGGGCTGGGGTGGATCATTTCATCGCTCATGTGCCATCCATTGTTGCAGCTGCTCGCTGGAGTGGAATACTAACGCGCAGCGAGGCGCCGGGGTCTGGCTGGAGGACCCTGCTGTCTGTCTGACTGCCCCCCCCCACCCCATCCAACTCCTGCTGTGTGCAGGAGGCCTGAGGATGAATGGGAAGGGGTGATATGGTTAGAGAGAGAGAGAGAGAGAGAGAGAGAGAGAGAGAGAGAGAGAGAGAGAGAGAGAGAGAGAGAGAGAGCAGAAGGGGGAGGGAGAGGAGTGTAGGGATGGAGATGGACGTAAGGGAGAGGAAGAGATTGGGGCAGAGATGAAGAGGGAGGGGAGAGGGAGAGAGGGACAGGGAGGGAGGAAGAGATATCGAGGGAGGGAGATTCATATCGAGACGGAGTGAGGGAGATAGACCGTTCAAAGGAGAGAAGGAGGGAGAGAGGAGAGGGAGATAGGGAGAGAGAGAAGAAGACGGGTAGTGATATATAGGGGAGGGAGGGAGATGGGGAAGAGATTGAGAGAGGGAGAGGAGAGGAAGGGAAGGAGAAGGAGAGGACGGGAAAGGAGTGTTGAGGAGGAGATACAGATGGAGGAAGGGAGAGGTTGATAATGGGAGTGGGATAAATTAAGAGAGGCGGGGGAGAGAGGTGCAGAGGGAGGGGGGAGAGGGGAAGGGATTGAGGAAAGAGAAGGAGCAGCAGAGAGTGGGAGAGAGAAATGAAGGGTGAAAGAGAGAGCGACAGAAATAAAAGCTGAGAGAGAGACAGAGTGAATGGACGAGAGAGTAAAAGTGCAGGGTAGGGAGAGATTGAAAAATTGACCAGGAGAGATGTATTAGGCGAGAAGAGCAAGCCGAATCCAACCTTTCCTTATGAATATGTAAAGCCCACAGGTCAAGCAGCCATCAGTGACTCAACCAAATCCCCCTCCTCTCTCTAAAATGAGAAGCAAGAAGAGAGACACCCACAGAAATGTACACTATATTTGATCCGGAGATACTTGAGTAGCTCACGTATATCATAACAAAAGACGGCTGGAAGCACGTGGGCGTTTTTCTTTGTGTGAGTCACTGTGTTTTAAGAAACAACTGTACATTACATGTGACGCTTTCCTGGCAGACTTTCATCAAATACAAATCATGTCAAAATAATTGCTTTTATGATAATCTTCTTCCCCTACCTTTTGCAGGATGAAAAGTCAACAGAATGGATTGTTTCTAGTGTTTGACATTTCAAAGATATTTTTACTCTTTTTTCGATGGAGAAAGATGTGGTTTAGTTATTTTTTCTTTCTGTTTATCCCTTCCTCAGATGTGGATGGCTTTATTATTATGACCACCCCCATGCCAAAACCACACCCATCATGGTCACCATGGTAACCAATCACTCCATCCCTAACATGCCACCCTGCACACCTCACCGCAACGGCCTTTGATGCTCAGAGAAGAAGGAAGAAAGAGCTGAAGAAAAGGAACGGGAAGGAATACAACCTTGATTTGGATTGCATTTAGTGACACGCATATTTAGCTGCACACAATCAGAATCTGTAAGAGTTGGGTAAGAGTTTGACACATTAAGAAAAAACACAGAGACACTAATGTGCGTGCTCTCTCTCTCTCTCTCTCTCTCTCTCTCTCTCTCTCTCTCTCTCTCTCTCTCTCTCTTTCTCTCTCTCTCTCTCTCTCTCTCTCTCTCTCTCTCTCTCTCTCTCTCTCTCTCTCTCTCTCTCTCTCTCTCTCTCTCCCCTACTCTCGCTCCCTCTCTTACTCTCTCTCTCAAACACACACACGGACAGCAACAATACGAGGTCAACTCAGGATCATTGATCACTCTCCACTGGCCCTGTCATCCTGGTAATGGGTTTTTAATCTAGACATTGAGTTCTGCCACATCAATGTTCGGCTGTACGGAACAAAACTCACTGTCAGACGTATCAGATGTAATCCATTGAGCAAAATGTGTTCTGCCAGATGAAGGCAAAGCTTCTGACCAACAGCAGCACTTTAAGCCTGTCAGTGTCTGCCAGGTTCAACTCCTGGGACGTTAAGAAGGGAACCTAAAAAACTGGGGGATCAGTGTCTTCTGCATTGGGTTAATATAAACTTTGTCAGCCTATGATGTCCTCTGTCTGGCCTGCAGAGGTCAAAAAACACTATTCATTATTTTCTCCACTCCTGTCTTAATCCCCCGGTCCCTGATGTATGCACTAGGATTCTGCTCTGCCTGTCTTTCTCACACATGCAACAACCCCCACACACATAGGCACAGACACTTAAACACGCACACTCACTCACACACACACACACACACACACACACACACACACACACACACACACACACACACACACACACACACACACACACACACACACGAACACACACACACACACACACACACACACACACACACACACACACACACACACACACACACACACACACAAACATCTCCCTCACGCACATATTCACACACATTAATCCACATATGCCATGAACATATAAAACAAATTGGTCATGACGACTGGTGCAATCCAGTCCATGGCCAGATCGTGTGTGTGTGTATGTGTGTGTGTGTGTGTGTGTGTGTGTGTGTGTGTGTGTGTGTGTGTGTGTGTGTGTGTGTGTGTGTGTGTGTGTGTGTGTGTGTGTGTGTGTATGTGTGTGCGACTGTGTGTGTCGTTGTAGTAGAGGGGTGCAGCATATGAATATATGGGTTGTGAAATAATCAGACTCAGCATGCTTGGCAGCACAGGTGGAAATCTGCGGTCCAACTGGGGACATTACTCCCCAACCCCCGCTATGTAAAATGAAGACAAACACAACAGCTCATGAAAAGCAAATGGGATTGTAAGACATTTCACGGAGCACTTTTAAGAGGCGGCGGCTGAATACACACCGGGTTGCACGGCGGGAGCCGGGAGGGAGGTATTTTAAATTCCGGGCTGCTCCCTGCCTCACCTCAAGGGTAATGTATGCCCAATCATGACTGTGGCGGACACAGGCAGGGGGCAGGGTCAACCCGCGTGGCGCCACTGGCTCAGGGGGCGCTCTGAGCTGCTCTTTGTCAGACACCCGATCGTATTATTCCCTCATTGTTGTATTCGCCCCTCGTTGCCGCGGCTACGTCTTACCAATCAGCTAATTAACGCTTAATGAACTAATCAAGACCTCGAACGCAATTAGGGGCAGCAAAGTCGTATGGCTAGCAAAGCTCTTCAGAAAGAAAGGTACAGCTTTTTCTTTTTTTTTTAAAGCAACCACATTACTGCTACATTAATAAAACGGCCGGAAATGAAATGGCAGCACCTATTAAACAGTGGTCCACAGTTGTAATAATACTCTTTGAATAATATGCTATTATAATATAAATGATAACGATGAATGATAATAAAATGAAAAGGTGCTCATTAATGATGCTAGACTCTTATTAAAGCCACTTTCCTTCCTACACGTTTATTGTGTGATGCCACTCCTCAGCATAATTGTCTGTGACAATTATAGCTATATTGCTAACGTGGTTTTCCCCTTTATCCTCAATTAAACAGTTAGTGAGCGTCTTTGCCTGGTTTCTAAGGGGACCGGTGGCCGCTCGGGCAGCCAGATGGATGACCAGCGGTTGAAGATGCTAACCCAAGGGTGACATGGCCATTAACAAGGAGGCATCGTTCCCATTGTTTACTAGTGCTATAGATCCAGGGCAATAAGCCTTTACTAATTGCCGGTGCTAAGGTATAGCCCAGGCTTACACCGCCACCGGGAGCATGCGTGGCAGCACGACGCCAGAGGCACAGACGGTTATAATTATGGAATCACCACTGCAATAGATTGTGATAGCAATCCTAATGATCACATGTAACCGTAATGAGCGATACACGAAGAAGAATGGAAGGGGGGGATGTTGTGTGTGGGGGTGTGGGAG
>NC_079425.1:11850693-11853193 GCF_026213295.1 Gadus chalcogrammus | reverse complement strand
TCGTTTCGCTTAGCGTTTTCTCTCGGCCGCAGGGGAGGGCCTGCTGCTGACGGATGAACAAACCCGCCCTTCCATGAAAACCAGTCGTGCCCATTGAAGCAAGCTGGGAGATGAAAACTTCATGTAGCATTCATTGTCAAGGGAGTTGAAACAAATTTGTATCTGTATTTTCTTTTACGATTTGTGACACCATTAGGTGTTATTGCGGGTCTGAACGTCTCTTGAGTAGATAAAACCGTCTCAAATGACCAGGTCAGCCTTGATAGGTATGTTATTAACTTTGTTATCCCACTTAAACTCACTGTCTGTACCGCTTACCCTGTCACTATTGGCATCTTCCAATCATATTACAATGCGCCATCAACAGATTGTTTTTATCTGTTACTTAGTTAGTAGTTATCCGGGTAAAATTGTAAAATGTTTCAGCTCGCGTTTGAACGATTATGCAATTGAAGACATTTGTTTTGGATGGAGAGTTCGCAGGTGGTCGCTGCTGCGTGACTTCTGCCCCAGCTCACGTCTCCACCTAAGTGCACTACAGGAAGGGTCGCCAGACTTTTCTGTTTTCCAATGGAAAAAAAACATCCATGAACAAAGAATTATGTCATCATGTTTGCGTGAAAGTGGTGAGTTGCAAAATAATTGATGCTTGGCAAATTTGGAGCTGGGACGCCGGAGCCATCGGAAACGCCGAGCCCTAGTGGATCGGGAGCACCTTCCATTGATTATTACAGCAGCCTTCCCAGCCGAATTAAAAAGTTGACGGAACACTCATTAGCACAACGCAGATGGCTCCGGAGGAGCTGAGGGGTTAGAAGGAGGGGGGAAAGGGGTTGTCATTGACTGGATTGGTATCCCCATCGTTTTTTGGCCAACGGCAACTTTGTGCTACAATTTCTTTAGCTAGAGCGCATAGTTGAGCATGAGAGCATCATAATGAGCGATATAATGAAATGAGAATGAAAGCTTAACCCTCTCGGAGGCAGCCATCCACCATAACCCCTCCCCAGAGCCGCACGGTTCTACAGACATCCGCCTCTCAGCGTCAGTGTCGCAACGAGAATGGGACCTCAGTTCTGGGCTGAGTGGAAGGCATAACAAAGCACTGGTGGGCAGAGACTGGAAGAAACTTTGGAGTGAAAAAATTGCATGCATTAAGATCATAGAAAACGTTAATTAAAATTTTAAATCTGGGTTTGGGATTTGGGAGCTTGGGTTCACTGGCATTTGAATACGTTGCTGTACCGATCGTCGAGAGTGTTTGTTACGCAAGACGTCTACAATATACTTTTATGCATCTTTTATCCATCTATAATTTCCTCTTGAACCTTTAACCAGATGGCTGTCTTATACATTTCAACCCACGCACTTATACTCTCTCTCTATCTCTGCCCTCCCTCATTCGTCCTTTGACCACCTTGCATTTTCCAGGTGGTGACAATAGTTGTGATGTTGAGGGATTGATGTTTATTGACGTGGACGGAGGGTCACTTCAGGATGATGTGATACCGCACACACACACACCTGTCTTCATGAAACAAGAAACCTAGCCTTTTGGACTATTTCAAACTATATCTGACGCAAGTTTCTTGGACTTCCATAACAACACATGGACAAAACTAGTATTTTCTGGGCTGTAATAAGGTCATGTAATTATTTGAACACATGCTCGCAGAACTCAGTTGCCTAGGTATCCATCTTAAATCGAGTCTTGATGCCTACAGAGTCATCAACATTTTTCAGACGACAGCAACTTGTCTTTAATTATAGAGCTAACTCTTGGTACAACTCAAGCCCCGAGGTTACTGATGGGAAAACCTGCATAGTACATTTTAAACCATTACATGTGGTTTGCATATCCCATGGAATCACTCTTGATCCGCTCATTGACCTTCATAGTGGCTCCTGATTCGTTATATGGGAATCAGCGTAACATTTTACGGTTCATTGACATTGCTGCTTCAAGTCCTATCATTCGGTTTTATTACTTTGGCAGACGAGAGCAATCAAATCGTATAATATAACGATATTCGTGCTCCCACATCTCTGGATGCCTGGAATAAGGCATGGGAATATTGTTTATGAGGCTGAGACGGTAGCCTCACAGCTTGGGATCATTTGACCATGTGCTGGGTTTCCTGTTCAGGCCAGTTGACCAGATTGAAAAACGAATGAAGCCAATATTCTTCATTCTCTCCCTATACCTGTGGTCTCCTCCCCCAGGACTGACATGAGACATATTTTCAAAGCACAGCCTGTTCACACACACACACACACACACACACACACACACACACACACACACACACACACACACACACACACACACACACACACACACACACACACACACACACACACACACACACACACACACACACACACACACACACACACACACACACACACACACACACACATGCCTCAGTCCAAGTTGGAGCACGGCAGCAGAGTTAAGACCTTCATTACATGTGCAGGGCGAGACGGCAGATAGAAAGGT
>NC_079425.1:11838193-11845693 GCF_026213295.1 Gadus chalcogrammus | reverse complement strand
AAAATGTGCCATATTGCTCCGTTGTCGCGCTGCAGTATTCGTAGCAATAAAAAAAACTTCAGCAAAACAGCACCAGGCGATGTCATCCGGCCCAGCCTGGCGTTTGCCCATGGCCCCTTCCTCTGCCCTCCCCCAGTCCCTCGTCAGCTCAGAACAGAGGGCTGTAGGTAGTTTGGCCATGATAGATAGCATACAAGCTGTCCACTGTGAACCTGCCAAGGCCCACACTGAAGCCAACACCCTAACCCAGAACTGCAGTGGGGTCCATAAACTGGGGTCTGAACCAGTCAGGCCTGGTGGGAAGCTATTTCAGAACAGAGTGAAACTTTCCTTCACAGCTTTTTCTTTTTTTATAAGGGGGATGTTACATTTGGACATGATAGAATCAGTTTTGTACCACTGATTTCTAAGGTGGTGTATTTTAGCACAGTTTTGTATTAGGCCTTTTGTTTTACTCTTACACCATAGTTAATTCAGAGGAAAGTATCAGAGCAAGTCAATCTTGTAAATCCTTAAAAATCCTTAATGAATTTGGTTTATGAAAAATTGACCTTCACCTTCCTATTAATCATATGTGAATGCTGCCTATCTTTGAGATGATGATAGTTGAGTCAGAAGCAATGTTTGGTTTTTAATTCTACAGTTATGCCCAGGGCCCTTTCTCAGCCAGCAGTGTGGTTTGAGAGAACAAGTTGTCTGAACAATACCCTGTGGCAGGACGTGTGATTACTGGCAAGACATGCATCACATTATAACAACAGGTTACTCAGAAACCCTACCACAGCAACATCTCAAAACACAGCTTTTCAAAGGTTTATCTTAACCATGACATTGTTGGAAGACGCTGCAGATAACTTTAGATTCTCATCAGACTCCTGTAATATTCATCGTATTTCAATCACCTTTACAACTTTGCAGCATTCTTACTTATTACATGAGAATAACTTACTATAGTTAATAATTATTAAAGTATAATGTCAAATAATTAAACAGAAAGAAGTTTGTTCGAAAGTTTTAACTTTTTCCACAAATCACTACTGTCTATATTTTAGTCACGACATCCTTATTGGCTTAATGTGTATTTTTATACTTCAGTGGCCCACAGTTTCCTCTGCATGTCACTGAACATAGTTGTGGCGGTATACAGTAGGTATTTCAGGCTGCCAGAGCAGTTACAAAAGAAGGCCTTGTGGAAGCAAAACCATAGAATGAAGCTGTGTATTTATATCTGGGTCAGCTTTTGAGGTATTTCTTGCTTGGGTCATCTATTTCAGAAATATTATTTATGTATTCTTTGGTTTTGTCTTTTGGGTTTTGTTTAATTTTCTGCCAGTGCCGTGGCTCTTCCCACGTTGAACCACCAAAACACGCCACTAATTACCGGTTTGCTGCAAAAAGAAACGTTAGCTCAGAATTCCTTGTATGTTCAGAAAAGCAGAAGAAATCCAAATCCCACTGTGGTTGAGAGCGGATGGAAACGAGCCCTGGTGCGGCGGGGAGCGCCTGTAACCGAGACTGCTGCTGTTCTGAAGGCTAAAAGCAGAGATGCAAACCTGGTTTAGTCATCAGGTATGCCAGAACAAATAGTTAGATATGAAGAAGGACTTCACTGTGTTACATGTGTCTCCTAAAAAAAAAGATAAAAATAGCTAGGCTAGAGGGAAAAAAAAATATTTGAGAGAAAAGTACCAAAATATTAACGATTATTAATTATAAAACAAGGAATTGCTAAATTTGGAACAATGTTGAGCCTGAGGACTCTAGGCATGTGGTTCTCTGGTACTGGAGCACATTCACGGGGCACTAGCACTGCACAGTGAAGGTGTCAACGCTTGTGTTGGTTTTGGTAATGAGGTCTGTATTACAGACAATACACATGATCACGCTGGGTGAATTTGCCAAAGTCTTTGTCCGTAGATGAGTGCAAACATATTGGCCGATACCAGCAGGAATATCATCCTGACAAATCAAGACATCAACCCAGCGGTAACATCTGCTATTGTGGCCATCGTGCTGTGACATTGAGCTGCACTGTGTGTGTGTGTGTGTGTGTGTGTTTGTTGGATGGACGTGTGTGTTTTTATGTGATTGTTGGTCTTGTATGTATGTGTGTATCTGTTTGTTTGGGTTTGCGTGTGTGTGCTTTTTTGTGTGTATGTTTGTGCTGTATGTATGTATGTATGTGTACGTGGGTGAATGGCTGTCTTGTCTGCTTGTGTGAATTTGTGTGTTTAGGATTGCGTGTTTGTGTTGATGTGTGTGTGTGTGTGTGTGTTTGTGTATAATTAACTGTCTTGTCTGCATGTGTCCATATGTGCATTTGTGTGCTTTGTGTGCACGTGTGTGAAT
The DNA here is from genome assembly GCF_026213295.1 of Gadus chalcogrammus. NCBI lineage: Eukaryota > Metazoa > Chordata > Actinopteri > Gadiformes > Gadidae > Gadus > Gadus chalcogrammus. The sequence continues at coordinate 11,843,344 of NC_079425.1, read as the reverse complement.
GTGTGCATGTGTATCACATGTGCCAGTCACTGTGCGATTATTGCGATATCTGCATTTGGTAAGGTGCACACACATGGGGGGCCCGGGCATCGCCGTGGCAACGGGACCAGAGGGAGTTGACGCTTGGTTAACGCCTCGGATGGATTTTCCCAGAGAACTGTATCATCTGCTGCACAGCTTCAACCAGGCAGGGCTGTAAACACCAGCCGGTGACCTTGCTGTGACGTCTCACCGGCTCGGAGCAGCGTATGGCGCAACGCTGAGGGCTAGAGGAGCAGAGCACACAGACTCCTTTTCCTCATCACGTCCCATTTATGTGATACGTGAAGGGTAAGGTACGTTGTCATATTTAATTACTTATATTATTTATATTTATTATATTATTTTATTCAAGAATACCTTACAATTAATGCTGCTACATGAAATGGGATCTCTGGTATCGTCTGCGATTTATACTCTCTCCAATATGCAATTTCAATGTTGTTATGCATTGGCTTTAAAGGTACTCTAAGACAAGAATTTGAAATTCCTTCTCATGACTGACCCCTATGGCCATACCTGAACTGCAGCCTGCTTGATATTGTGCATTTTATCTAAAATCCTACACCAAGTGACCTGTTGTCCATATATGGCTTTGTCATTCGTGACAAAATACCAGTTCTGTGTCCTGTTGTTTAGACAATCATGCAAGGAGCCTTTGATAACCTTGAAAATTACATTTGGTAAATAAACATATATAATAAAAAGTGCCATAGCGAGTTTTAACAAGGATTCTACTTAACGATTGTTCTTTACAGGGCATATAGTCATGTAGCGTTATGGTCTTCATATCACGCTGAAGCCATCTACAGAGGGTTTGTGAGTACATTCAAACACAAAATCAAATAAACAAGAGTGCAGTGAAATGTAATATAAAGTCAATACACTTTGCAGGAGTCAGAGGGAGGTCTTCTGACTTTAACAACGTGAAGTTATTGAACACAGAGTGAGCGAACACCTCTCTGCCTCCTGGATCTCTTTTGAATAGTTGTAGTCAATGTCACAGTGTTGTCCTGGTTTCCAAGGTCACCTGACCGCACGCCCCCGCCCCACTCTTTCTACCCCTCCATCCCGCTGGGTTTATCCCAGCCCTCTCACGAGAGAGCGGGAAATCGAAAGTACTGTGCAGCAAGAACACAGAAAAAACTAAAACCAAAGAAGAACGTCAATTTTCCCTGTTGATTAAATGAGTCGGTGCGAGAGTGGGAGATAAAGCTGGTGCTATTTATCACGGCGGCGGTAAAGCGCTGTATTGAGCCATGTTAATTAGAACACAGCAGCCCAAGCCTGTGACTTTGGGAAACGCTGCTTCCACACTTAGTCTTCACCACCAGGCATGGGAAGGCCAACCACTGATGGCCTTTTGATTTTTCCTTCACCTGCTTCCAGGTCTATTAATAGAGGAACAATGCAAGCCCTGGCAGTGGAGTTTATTAATTAGCAACATCTGTGTTTCATCAGCAGTGTGTGAGTCTTACAAAGTGGTCTTTGTTTGCTTGTGTTTGCTTGGCTGTTTCCCGCTTTGATGAAGATGCCTAATGAGAACCGTAATGTCATATATACAGTAAACACGCTTGTGGGATTCAAACTTGTTACACTTTCGATAATCGTAGCTGAAAAACAACCACAATCAATGAACACTGAACACTAAAACACTGAAAACCAAACATGCAAATTCCAATGCACATGAATGATGCTACATCAAATATATGACAAGACATTATGCATTGGTGTGTGTATACAAAGCAAGCATCATACCATTGTGTAATTTCCTGTGCAATTGTAAATAACGTCCTCAGTCTAGTTTGTTTTTTAAGATTTGGTTAAGAGGAAATAGAGGGTAGTAAGTATATAGTAAAGTGCTTTCAATGGCTTTCACTCTAATCTAGGTTTTTAGTCTCAATGCAGTCTGCAGGCTTAAAACCAATAACGGCTGCAAACACAATAACAGCTCACCTGCTCTGCAAGATACGTAAGGAAAACCCAATGGCCAAAAGATGGCAGTGGGCTCTGCATTTCATAAGAGCTTATGACAAAGCAATTAACCCGACCAGGCACAGAAACCAGGACATACCCTGCCAGAGGATGGTACAAGATACAGAATTATCACCATCCAGACCCAACATGAAAAGACACAGAATGCTACAAACCACCCCCCATATTTTCTGCGCATGCATTGTGCACACACACACACACACACACACACACACACACACACACACACACACACACAAACACACACACACACACACACACACACACACACACACACACACACACACACACACACACACACACACACACACACACACACACACACACACATTTCAATGTCTTTATTTGTGTCCGCATTTATAAAATACATTGCAAGGGCACAAATATTTTCAGTTGCTTTTGATGCCCTACATCCTCGAAACAACATGTTGCAGTACTTGAGTCAAACATGCACAGAATAGACAATACGTACACATGAGCTTATTCAATCAACGTTGGTTGCACACAGTCTGTTAACAGACACACACACGCACGCACGCACGCACGCACACACACACACACACACACACACACACACACACAGACACACACACACACACACACACACACACACACACACACACACACACACACACACACACACACACACACACACACACACACACACACACACACACACTATTTTTCATTGCCTCTGCTCATCACGGATTTCTTTCATCTGCACGGGGGAGAGATGAGGCTCGGAAAGGAGAATACACTCGGCCATTATTCTGGCTTTGTGTTGCCAGATCGAGGCCCGTGGTGTGAAATTGCGGCGTTAAGCGCGGAGCATGGGAGTCTCTGAGAGGACACAGAGGTAGGCTGGGGGGGCTGCGTCGCTCCTACCACCAGGAGGTGGTAATGAAAGGAGGGATCTAGCTTTCCTCCTTCTACTATGCCCTGCTTTCATCCTATCCACCACTCACTTATTAAATATACTGCTACACTTTGCATTTTTTATTTCGTTTTTTGCTCATTTGCACACAATGACGCACACACGTGCACAAACACACAAACACACACACACACACGCACACACACAAACACTCAAACACATATACTGACACACACAACTGCAAAACCAGCCAGACACACACAACTGCAAAATAATAAAATATTTGATAACAGCAAAGTAGTTTCAGCAGAACACTGAAATAACTTACGCTCACTATGTAATTAACTATCCTTTCATCTGCCGGGCTTAGAGTGCTGATTCTGTGGCCAAAAGTGAAGGCCTTTCAGACCAGCCGATAGTAAGACACAAGACACTGCTGAGACCATGGCCCTCTCTCTCTGTCTCTCGTTCTCTGGGTCTCTATCTTTGTCTCTCTCTCTTTTTCTATATTATATACATCTCTCTCTCTCTCTCTCTCTCTCTCTCTCTCTCTCTCTCTCTATATATATATATATATATACATATATATATATAAATATATCTAACTCTCTGTCTCTCTCTGTTGCCTCAGTGCATCCTGGCTCACCTAGGTCCTTTGGGCCCGTCTCTACTTTAATATTTATTCGAGCAATTCGGAACGTCATGTTTTGTGTATTTCAACCAAAGGGATGCCCTCCGGTAAACGTATGCACAGCAAAAAGAAATGACTGAATGAAATAATTATCAGCATTTGAAAGCTTCACTCTGCATGTAGCCTTACTGATTTTTATAGTGGTATGACATACCTTCCTACTACACAGTCCTACGATGTGTCTTACGGTCGCTGGAGTCCTGATTGAATTCCCCCTCAACGTATTAATATTGCATTCTCCATCGTGTGACACGTAGCAAACATCAATAACAAATGGTTGTAATTATAGCGTGGCGGGCGGGGGCTGTCCATTCCGCATAGGCACCGTGACGCAGATCAGACGATTCCTAATGGTTTCAGTGAATAATTAATCCGAGGGGCTGCACACAGTCTGTTGAATACTAAATATTAACGGCCATCTAAAGTGCTATTAGGCACCACCTCGCTCCCTCACCAGCGCAGCCAAATGAACGCGTTATTACTCAAAGTTTCAAGCTGTTGTGTACGGAATTGCCAGAGTGTGTCCACATTTCCCATCTGCATGCTCTGTACACGTTCAATCAAAGAAACCCACAAAAGTCTTCCAAGTGTGTTATATATCATATGCACAGTGTACCACGGGGTCATTCTGACGAGAGAAGTTCCTTGCGACATGCATAGGAGGCAACAAATGCAAAGAAAGTGATCTCAAACCAATAAGGTCACAAGGTCAAAAATAGAGAAGAATATAAATTATAATGCCAACATATTTCAGGCAATGAAAATAAGGAAATGATGGCAAATATGTATTTAAAAATCTAAATATAACATACAAATATCCTTATCAACACTAGTTAAACAATATGTCTCATGTTTTGTCTCTCTCTCTCTCTCTCTCACCCTCTTTTTTCTCAATTTCTCTCTCTCTCTCTCTCTCTCTCTCTCTCTCTCTCTCTCTCTCTCTCTCTCTCTCTCTCTCTCACCCTCTTTCTCTTTCTCTCTCTCTCCCTCTCTTTCTCTCTCTCTCTCTCTCTCTCTCTCTCTCTCCCTCTCTCTCTCTCTCTCTCTCTCTCTCTCTCTCTCTCTCTCTCTCTCTCTCTCTCTCTCTCTCTCTCTCTCTCTCTCTCTCCCTCATCAATCATCTTCTCATGGCCAGACGCTCCCATGGCCCCCCTTTCCTCTCTGCGCTCCATCGATACAAGGTCTTAATGTGTGTGGCGTGAGCGTGATCTCCGAGGCCCCCCGCCAGCCTTGGCTCCGGCAGCTGCACTCCGTGCAGTCGGGTTGGCCAGAGAGGAGTTGCTGATGGATCCTCTGGGTGGGGAGTGTTTATAGCACGTTAATTAGTAGCCCGGTCCGCAGAAATAGAAGCCAATATCACCTTCTTATGGCAGTAGACGTTAGGCGAGGCACTGTTGGCAGGGGGCAGGGCACCAGTTGAAGGACATGATGTGGAGGTGGATGATGAGTTGATTCGAGTATTTCTGGCGTTCTGTGCCGTGCTAGATGTTGAGCGCAGTACAAGGGTTGGCTTCCTGTGGAAGTAGCCGGTCATTGCTATTCATTTGAGTTG
>NC_079425.1:11825693-11828193 GCF_026213295.1 Gadus chalcogrammus | reverse complement strand
TGTGTGTGTGTGTGTGTGTGTGTGAGCGTGTGTGTGCCTGCGTGAGGCGGGGCTTTCAGCCTCATTAGGACAAGACGGAGGGATGGATGACTTTTAACAAAGGAGAGGATGGCACCAGAAAGGTGGAGGGCATGTGATTAGACGGCATGGGGCTCCAGGATGGTTGTGACGTTGAATGGAGAGGCGAGACAGAGATACAGAGATGTGGCCTGGAGGTATTGGCATATTGCATGTTTACTTACCTCCTGCAGAGCTGGATGTAAACCCTTCCCCTTTCATACATGTAGACAAGGCAAGGCAAGGCAAGGAAACTTTATTTGTGTAGCACTTTTCGTACACGAGGCCTCAAAGGTCTCAGAAGATTCTAGTGGTCTAGAAGGCATATGGTAGTGGAAGCATATCAGATATATACTTTGGCCCTGAGGCATGTTGGGATTTATAGGTTAGCAGCATGATATTAAAATCAATTCAATAGCACACATTATACACTCAATAACATCTCAACTGTATAGTATGTGTACGATTTACAGATATTAACGGCCTGTCTATCGGGAAAGTAAAGAGAAGAGGAAAGTATTTATCCTCCAATGTTTGCCTCTCCTTTGTTTAATGTATGGTTGGTTATGTTTGGTGGGGCATAACGTGTCTGATTATGTTTAGTTTGTGTGTCCGCATGCGCCTCGCTCCACTCACTGATGTGTTATTTACCTGTGTGTGAGTCCATGAGTGTGCCTCTTACAGATGTGTGTGCTTGCATCATTGCCCATTCACAGCAGAAACAGTGAGTCAAGAAACGGAGGCGGTCGTCTTATAGACGTCGATGAATAACTCCGCAGCTGCTCTATTCTTCCTTTTGGTGCTTTGTTTAGGAGAGTGAAATGCACTGAGAGGCCTTCACTCAGTGTCTCAGCTGTGCTATGCAGTGCGTGGTTCCCTCTATTAAGTCACTTGTTGTCACTGTGTTTCAACACGTTCACATTTGTGCCTTATCACTTCCTGTCAGGATGCCATTAATAACCGGTGGATATTCCCGTAACAATGAATCCACTCTCCTCTCGCTATTCTTCAAAAGAAAGTTTCGCCGAAAGACACAAGAGGAGGATGATGTTTGCCAGATGGAGTCTACCCTATACTGTGTTTCCAGCCCTGTGTTCCGTTTTGTTTTTACGGATGGCCCTTTGTCTAAAACTGTCACTGACTAGGTCGATTAGTACAGCATTCACCATAGTTGACATTAGAAGTACATTTTAACTTCAGTGTTTTCATGAAATATATATTATAATATGTCTGTTTGGTTTGCTATATTATTCATCAAGCACACATAGATATTCACTGAAGCCTACAACACCACACTGGTTATCAAACTGGACAATTTTATTACAACATTTATTTTATTCATTATCAAATAATGGATACATTAATAATGGAGTACAAATTAAACCCTGGCCTTAAAAAAACTGCTCCTGAGGTCTTTTTGTCAACGCTATATTGGAGAGGTTAACATCGAGGACTATTGTTCATGCCCACGCACAGAACTTAAGTCGCACACACACATGAGGTCATGTGTTTGCAAAGTTGTGTGCTCGAGGAGCAAATGGGTCAGTTTGGGTATATATCTAATTTCTTATCTTCTCTCCTCTCCCTTGGGGCCCCTGTTGCATCAAGCCCAGATAGTTTATACCCCTTCGCTCCATAAGGCCATGCTCCGACTCACCATACAACTGTTGAACTGTGAACTGCAAACCCCCTGAACCAAGATGAGGAGATTTCAGGGGGCATTAAAGTATCCACAAAGTAAATGAACAGCAAAACCCTTGCATCACCCCTCCTGAATCCACATTCTCACCTCAAAGCCTCACTGTTGTACAGTACTGTTCCGTAAAAGGTGGTTTGTATTTTCTTTGCTGTCTGTAACCCGATGTGACCTATTGACCCTGCCAGGCCTCTCTCTGACGCAGAAGCTTCTGACAGCTACTGTGGGCTCCGCTCCGAGCTTCTGGGGACACTGGAGCATGAAGCGCCAGACGCTGGAACGGAGACGCTAGCGCGCCGCAGTCCACGGACATCAAAGCCCTATGAGGGTTTATCTGGAGTAATGCTGACTGGCACACCTCGACCCCGGGACGCTCTGGAGAAGCAGGCGCTCTCTCCTTCCAGCCGGAACTGCTGTCTTCTACTTTACTCCCATGCAGAAAGGCTAGCATTTATCCGATTGGGTCTATTTGTTGTTTTTGACATGTTGCGCTGCTCACTTGGCGTCTATTGCATGCCTAGTGGTTCTGCGAGTGAGATCTCTCTTAGTTCTGGGGCCATATCTCTTGTGTTCTTCCTGAAGCTGTTGTTGTTGTTGGTTTGTATTTGTATTGATGTTTCAATTTATTTATTATTTATTTGTTATTATGTTATTATGGTTGTTAACTACCCAAGCTACCAGCTGAGAGCTGGGGTTACTGAATTACCTTGTAATATTCCTCATCCACATCGCTTAAAGGTGAAAACT
>NC_079425.1:11735693-11815693 GCF_026213295.1 Gadus chalcogrammus | reverse complement strand
AGAGATTCCCTTTCTCTCTGTATTGTGGGGATGGGTAAGGACAAGTCATTCCATGGCCTTGTACCAGGAAATGGTTTGATTAACTCAACACTTTAATAAACATTACCTCATTATGATACTGTTATAATTTTGCATCCTACGATGTATCTGTTGATACAATATAAATATACATTTTTAATGATGCAAGTAAGACCTTTCAATCTTGATTCTGAGCGAGAGAGAGGGAGAGAGAGGGTGAGAGAAGGCAAGAGAAAGGGGTGGAGGGACAAAGAGCTTTTTGGCTGTTGCAAGGATCTCTTCAAGTATTGCCTTTGGGTTGAGAGGCAGCCTGTCTTTGTCTGTGCTTTTTAGATGAGAGTCCTGTGCCAGCTCCAAGTCTATTCTCAATCCCACTCTGCTGCAGGTGTACAGATGGGCGCGGCGCCAGCAGGGAACACAAGGCGAAGCTTGAGAAGCAGCAGCAGCAGGAGCAGTGCAGGTGCACACAGTCAGCTCTACAGCTCAAACTGGGAAGCAAGTGAACCAATCACAGGGGACCCAGCCGGGGGGCCTTCTCTTGTACGAAGCTGTGGGGGGAGCGGTGGGTAAAGTCAAGGGTGCATCTGTTTGTGTGTGTGTGTGTGTGTGTGTGTGTGTGTGTGTGTGTGGGGGGGGTATATATAAATAATTATATGTGAGCAAGTCAAGGGTGCAACCGTGTGTGTGTGTGTGTGTGTGTGTGTGTGTTTGTATCCAGGCGTGCGCGCGTGCATGTGTGTGCATGCCTGCGCGCGTGTGTGCGTGTGTGCGTGCTTATGCACGCGTGTGTGGGAGGGGTGGTAAACCTGGCTCTGAGGGCCCCCATGCATGGCGGCGGTGAGGTGCAGGTGGAGGAGCTCGGCTGTGCCCTGAAGCACCCGAGCAGTCCGCCGGGTCGAAGGCCTAAAGAGCACAACGTCTGAAGCGGCTCCAAGCTCGATAGCCTCCTCAACGAGGGGAGTTCAGTCACCTATCGCTGCACTGGCACAGCTCCATTAGCATCTGTCCTCCTCTCCCTCTCTCTACCTTCCCCTTTCCCTTCCGCCCGTAGCTCGTGTGTTTGTCCTCACGTAAACGTGGGTTTCTGGGGGGATAATTGCATGTGTTGCTCGGTACGGGCGAATGTGATGAATAGCACCTCCCGTGTTTCACATCGGGCCCACGGACGCTCCCCCCCCCCCCCCTTGCATCGCGGGAAAAAGAGATGCGCACAATCGCTCACTCCCGACGGGTATAGCAGTGGCGGATAAATGGCTGCCACACACTGGCGGCGCAGGAACATTAACGCGCCCCTGTTGGAGGGCTGGGGGGGGAATAGGGAGATGTGGGGGGGGGGGGGGAAGAGTTGGGGGTAACGGAAACGCCAAAGCACTCCGTCATGGCGTCCTGGACGTAAGAGGGGCCGTGGTTGACAACTGAGAAAAAAGGTGTGCAGGAGAACACCTTCCCGGGAGGCAGCCCGGGAAGACGTCCTGAACACGAGCAGGGAGAAAGGAAGGAGAGGTTCTGAGCCCTCCGACAGTGGAGGGAGCCAAGCCGCTTAGATGTTTGCGTTGGCGGCAGACGGGCAGATTGCGGCCAATGATTTGTGTTGGGAATCGTCTGAAAGATCCGCTAATGACGGCAGGGCTGACGCAGGCAGATGGCTACCGACGGGGATACACGCTCTGTGCAGCGTCCCAGTGGTCCGGACCGCGACTGCTGGAGTGTTTGGGATGTCGGCGGATAAGTAATTGTTAGTAGAAGAAGAGATGCAGAGGGAAAGTTTGAGAGCAGGCTGTCTTTCTATTGGACCGTCTGTTTGTGGTTTGAAAAGAACAAAAGAGTCTTTAATCTTCGCACACTGTGCCCAGTTGTAGTTTATGTGCGTGCGCTTTGCAAGCACCCGTGGCTTTTGTGAGTCTGTGTGTGTGAGCGGGTTTGTAAGGTGCGAATGCGTGTGTGCGCAATCACACTTGCTTTTATAGGCATGCACTCTCTTTGCATGAATTCACACGTAAAATAATCACATATTTTAAAAGAATTGCTATTGAGGAGGACGGAATTACTACATTGTTCTTCAGTTTCTATACATCTGTTACTATGTTTATGAAAGTGTTTGTTATGCCTCTGGTTAAGACACTGTACTATGTGGATTATGTAGTGTTTTCGACCATGCTTCAGATGGCCAGCCTCTAAAGCATGAAAATATTAAATGTGAAAGTTAAAATGGGTCAAGTCGAGCTTATGCAGCTGTTTCATTCAAAGGCAGCGGAAACAGGCTTGATTTGAGCCAACTCTCGTAAGAGGGGTGACAGGGAGGGCACAGTCCAGGTCAAGTTGTTTGGCATAATACATGGAGGTGAAGGGATACCGGAAGGAATCTGCACTTTTCTGACTAAATACAAGGGCATAGTGATTAACCAGCACTTTAAGATTGAAATATATACATTTATCTCTCTTACAACGACTCTTCACTCCACTTGAGAAGAACGTTGAAGGGAGCACTTTAACTGATAATATATAAATATATGCAATTTCAGTGTCATTTAGTCAAAAGACTAATTGTCATATTTTTCAAGCCCTCTATTCAGCTTATACTGCTTTGATGACCCCCGCTCCCTTGAGTCCGCCGTGCTGCGGCTCCCTCTCTGCTCAGCCTCGGGGCTCAAGATGTCTGCGCAAGTCGTCAGAAAACAAGAGAGTTTCACAGTAGGGAGGCCAGAGTGGCTAATTATTATGATTAGCAATAATCGCTAATCACATTTAAAACCCATTCCCGTCATCATCAGCAGGCCTTGGCCCATAACGATATCCTGCCGGGCAGCGTGGGCAGATGAAACCTCAGCCTGCCGAGTACATTTAGCAAGCGCTACTGCATCAGGCTGAAGGGGGAAGTACACTCTAATGCAATGAGGAAGCCCTCATTAGTTTAGCAGGCTCCGCCATCACAGTAAGCACCTAAGTAGATCAGGGAAGTGACTTGCCTTAGTGTGGAGGAGAAGGCTGGGCCTTCTTGGAAGGGGTATATTGCAAATTACAGAAAGTCTGTTACGTCTGCCCCAGCTTCATTTACTTCTGTATCAGTGTGGGTATTAGTGCTAAGTGTAGTTTTATGTGTTGTGCAGTGTTTATAGTGTTTATTAACAATATTCACAATAACATGGCATGTACTATTCACATGAAGACACTAGAAAGGGCTTATGTAATTGGGTTCTTCTCGTTTAAACACTTACAGGATGTTTGCAAATGGGATGCTGACAAAAGAACTACATTCATATACAGTATATAGTGCTTTACAAGCTAAGACAGCCACTCAAAGTGCTTCACAAGTGAACACTGACACACACACACTCTCTCACACTCTCTCTCTCTCTCTCTCTCTCTCTCTCTCTCTCTCTCTCTCTCTCTCTCTCTCTCTCTCTCTCTCTCTCTCTCTCTCTCTCTCTCTCTCTCTCTCTCTCTCACACACACACACACACACACACACACACACACACACACACACACACACACACACACACACACACACACACACACACACACACACACACACACACACACACACACACACACACACACACACACACACACACACACACAGTGCCAGCTTGCAGCAGTAAACCACCGGTGGTTAAACCCAAAAGGATTCATAACCTTTTTTTACATTGATATGCAAATGTTCAAAGGCTTGCACTCCATTAAGCTGTTTAGTACAGTAGATCTTCACTTTTCATCAAAAATAAATAGAATCCTAATGTACTATGATCCTTTAATACACACTTTTTTAATGTTTATCCTCAAGTAAATAAATTCCTTGGTAAGATAGTGTAAATGAACAGAAGGGACTGAGACTAGGCTTCAACCAATCGTAGCCCTGAGAAAGTGACACTCTTGGGAATTACCTGATCAAAAACATTTTCAGAGTGCAATAGATTGTCATAATTACGCATTTTTCAGGTTCAACCGGTCTCAATCAGCAGTTCTGAGGCCGAAAATCCCCAAAGTGCAAAGAAGATCTCACAAGTGAGATCTTCTTTGTACTTTGGGGATTTTCGTCAAAAGTTAAAAGATACCCTAACCTTCTACAGGAAATGTATATATATATATATATATATATATATATATGATGCACCTTTAGATAAATCCGATGCACCTAAAGATAGATAAATAGATAGATAAATCCGATGCACACATATATATATATATATATATATATATATATATATATATATATATATGTTCATTTATTCTCATCTTTTGACTGTCACTCAAATTGGGCCCTTCCCTGGAGCGAATGTAAAATTTTGAAAGGTCTTACATATAATAGTGCAGGAAAATATGGATAACATATTAATTCCTCATGCATGGTTAAGGGGGCGAGGAACGTGCATACAAATGTGTATTTTGCTTCGCCAAAGGGATCAACATACGTATATTTAGAATAAGGTATCCCTTGTTAGTCATGCGTGGGATTTATCTAAAGGTGCATCGGCCCTGGTGAGAAAACACTTTTCTTTGATGTTTAGCGTTGAAATAAAAGAGCGGTTCATATGCATCACAAAGAGAAAAATGCAATGCCTTGTCTTAATGCTTACCATTTGTCAATTTCTAATGTGATCTTTTATGAACAAAAGGAATGTGCCTCATATGTGTGCAATAACAACAGTAGACAAGAGTCCACGACAACACAACATTCATTGTATCAGGCGATGGGGAAAGAATTGGCAGCCTAGTTTTGCCCTGTAACACATCTGGGGGTCACTATAAATTTAGCACACTATGAACCGAGATGCTGATTTCTTGGGCATTGCATTATATACTTGTTCCCCCCTCTATATGCAAGGGGGGGACACTAGATGAAGAAATTACCCCCTGCTGTTTGGGGTATGTTAACACTCTGGCCCCCATATCTGGTGCAAAATGAACACAATATGTTATATCAGCGAACATTATTTCTATACTGGCCTTGGAGCAATTTGTCTTTGTATAAATCAATGTATATACGTAGTATGAGGCTGGGGTACATGCAAATGGTTGGGAAAAGCAATTTGTTCGTGAGAAAGCTCACCTGTTTTATATGTATGAAAAATCTGGGCTAGGCTCGAAGCTGATCACATACCTGAGGTAGGGAGCAAGCTGCGTGACAGATAGCAGGAAAAAGGTGCATGTGTCAATGGGCTTGATTTATTTAACACATAACACACGCCCCCCCCCCCCCCCCCCCCAACACACACACACACGTGCCTGCCCCCTCCTCCACACACACACACACACACACACACACACACACACACACACACACACACACACACACACACACACACACACACACACACACACACATACACACACACACACACACACACACACACACACACACACACACACTTCTTTGTCAAAATGTAACCTTTCTGAGTTTATTTTCAAGGACATTGTCATCTATATATCATAGAGCAAGAGATTACACCATGTGTTTAGCTACAACTAAATGGTATAAGTGTGCATATGTGCGTGCGTGCGAGGGTGCGTGCATGCGTGCGTGTGTGGGTGTGCGTGCGCACGTGTGTGTTGGAGGGGTTATATATGTATACTGTTTGCAGTGAGTGAGTTATGGAGGAGGTGCACAAAAAAAGTAACTGCTGATTCCATGAACTAGCAATTGCCTTGTACAGTGTGTTGACGGAACATAATAGCATTCCACTTTGATTAAGTAGCCATATTAGATAAAAGTGCTGGAAAAGTGCATTCCATTTACTATATTCAGAATTTAAAAAAAAATGCATTTTGTAGAAATACACCTGATTCTGCATTAGCATCCTGCACTCCAATGAAATGCATCCTCCGTCATGCAGAAATGCCTTCAGGATAACTCCTTTCTTCTGCTGCAGCAACGGGAGATTTCCTCCTGTACTACAAAAGGTAGGACAAAATAAAGTAAACATGATGATGAAAAGGAAAAGGCTAACACATCTTCTGTACTTCACCTTGCATCTTTTAAACAGCACCTGTGGCGTGGGGTGTGGCTTTCTGCCTCAATCTGTCATTTAAAAGGAAATGGGGAGAAAGCAGAGAATGGTACTTTCTATGTAACTCAAGTGCTGTTAGTCAAGTCCCAAAGCGTTGCCTTTGAAATATCTATATGACAGTATAACCTCCGCCCCCCAACCCTTCCTCAACCTCTGCATGGATCTTTGTAAATGATTTTACCTCTGGGTTAGAAATCCCTGACTTTGATTTAGCAAGGGGGCATCAGCAGGTACCGATTTCCCAACGGAACAGATATATAACCAACGAGGCAAATGTCCCACTCATTTCCAATTATGTTTAAGGAGACGGATTGGGGTCAGAGCCAAAGAGCAAGGCAGTAGGAAACAGCCATCAGACACACTTGTGGGAACGCCAGGGGAGAAAAAGAAATGTGTGTGGGGGGGGGTTTAGCGGGAGGACAAGGGAGGAGCTTGAGCATTCAAAGTCCTAGCACGCCACCCAAAGTAAGGGCAAGGTTATTGTTCCTCCATCCCTGCTCCGTAAGGACTCTCAGTCTCTTTCTCATTCGGACAGATGTGCACATATAAGCACACACACGCTCACACACTCACACACACACACACACACACACACACACACACACACACACACACACACGCTCACACAAACACGCACACACACACACACACAAACACACACACACACACACACACACACAGGTCTGAGGACTGAGGTCCTGCCAGTCACCAATAAAGGCCCTGGTAATGTGAGGGCTTGGAGCCAGTCTGGCAACAACAGCCCGCTCCGTCCTACAGGACCGGCCCCAGAGCTGTGTTTCAGGAGAATATCGTCCACAATGATGACTGAGCAAGCACAATAGTTCATTTCACCAGGGCTCGGGCAAAGAACTTCTAAAGCAGTGGCGAGTGAATGAAGTGTAGAGTGGGGCGTGGCCCGGGGCAGTGGCGAGTGACAGCTCAGAGACTGGCTCAGAGAGTTGTCACCGTGTCTAAATGGGGGGCTGTTCACTGTGCAGTGTCTCGTTGTCGGGTTTCCTTTCTTTGGATGCTTTCACGATGACTTCCTGTAGAAAGAAGCCTGAGGAAGCTTTTTTTTTCCTGACACAAATCCTATTGACACTTGACACACACATTTTTACCTGGAAACAAACAGGCAGCCGTCTCGTCTCCGGGGCAAGAGTAATTCCCCTTGGTGCAGGAGGAAAACAAAATACTGCAAAACAAAAAGCTACCAATCAGATTGAATAGAAGGCGGGCTCCTACACACATATAGCCACAAAAAAAAAACGGACACACAAGCGAATGCATACAAATATATTCAGGCACACACACTGACTTTAATGTGTAGCCATTACTGTTGAGCTACTTGCAAGCACCTAACAGTTGCACTGAATGAGGTTTCCTGCCAAGAAAGCATTGTTTTGATCTCACACACATGCATGCTGGGATTGTCTGACATCAATTTACTGAGCTCAACAAATAAGTGTTTCTTTTAGCCCCAGGCTCAAGTCCCAGCTCCTGCAGTGAACCACATTGTATCAGGGCATGGAACAGTTTGGTGCTTTGTTGGAATTTGGGTGTTGGCCGGTGCAGAAAACAATAGGAGGGCGTGTGAGAATGTCCTTTTTTCATATCCAATTTTAAATGCTATTTCATTTTTAATAAGGAAATCTCTTCTGAAGTTTCAGCACCTCTGCAGCAAACATCACTGCGTGCCTTGTTCACACATGCCATTTTCTCGGGACAATGTTGATAGTTGAGTGCCCGTGATCCGAGTAAAATAATGGTAATGGGAATTGGTCAAATGGCCTGCGCAGTCCCCTTATCTAATGGGCGGTCAAAAGGCCTCATTCACAGAACTGCTACTATTGATAATTTCATCAAACTAACCAGCTTATAATTCTTATAAAATAAGGTATCGAGGCAAGCCTGTACAATTTCACTGGTTTCCAAAAGGAATTGAGCGTTAATGGATGCATTAAAGCCCACTGCATTTACAATTAATAGCACATTGTAGAAAGGGGATTCAGGGGAGAAGAGTTGTATTGCTGCTTTAACAAACCAGGGTTTAATTGTACTTGAGTAAATTAACATGCACAACACTCATTGGACCTAACACTTTCGGGTCTTTTTCAGGCAGCAACTTGACACAGCAACTGGCACACAGGTCCAGAAGCCAGGATCGCTGCCAGACAGCAGTGCAGACCAAGCTGTCTAAATATGAACTCTGTTAATCAGACTCATCTCTTGCAGCTGTGACTGCTTTGCCAATGAGCCAAATCCCTCTCGCTATCTACAGCCCATGCCGTGGCCACACCCCTCTCCACCCCCCCCTAAAAACAGTGGTTACATGAATTAACAAATATTTAAAACTTAAAAGAAATACTTTGTGCAATTTCAGCAACGTATGGATACTACTGCAACCAGTGGTCAGACATTTAAGAGATAGGAGATGCCAGACAAGGTTACAAATCTGAATAGATTATCAATGTGTTGTTGCTTTAAGAATTTGAAATAGTGTTTGAACTTTAAGAGAGCATGTTTCAATGCTCTCTTAAGAGCATAGAAACATGGTCACAAACACACACACACACTCATGTGTGTATGTTTGTGTTTTTCTTTGTGTGTGTGTGTGCACATGTGTATGTGAAGGAATGTGCAATCTGAGGCTCCAGTGGGTTAATGTTATTCAATGCTGAGATGGCAAGACAATTAAAGTGCTTGACCAGTGGCACGCAGCAGCCACTGTGGCTCCATGGGGCCACATTATCCAATCCGTGAGTGAAGGGCCCAGACCCCAGGCTGCTTAGTGAGGCACTGGAGTCCCTGCCTGTTCCCTTCACTCAAGGGGGCCTGTGCCAGATCCAGAGTTCAGCAGGAGGAGAAAGAGAAAGAAGAGGAAGAACAGCCGGACAAGGAAAAGAGTGTCTTTCACCTGCTCCTTGTGTACCTGTCAGTACCCGAGGAAAGGGAGGTGGGGTTATTTGTGTGTGTGTGTGTGTGTGTGTGTGTGTGTGTGTGTGTGTGTGTGTGTGTGTGTGTGTGTGTGTGTGTGTGTGTGTGTGTGTGTGTGTGTGTGTGTGTGTGTGTGTGTGTGTGTGTGTGTGTGCGTGCGTGCGTGCGTGCGTGTGTGTTGTACACTATTATGCAGGCCTATTCTGTATAATCCAACTGGCACTCCAGAGAAGCCAAGCATCTCCTTGACAACGACGATGCCCCCCCCCCCCCGGACAAAAAAATAACATAAAAACATGGTCAAATCAGAGGAGCGGAACATAAAGTGTGTCTCAAGAAAGTGTGCAGGTTCAGTCACATCACGCTGCCCACTGTTCTCCTATGCTTCCCTCCAGCCACCAGACAGCTGTTCACGCAGGCCTCAGTGAGAGAGCATAAAAGAAGATGCCCCCCCCTCTACCCCCCCACCCGGCTGCATCGGTGAGTCTTAGATCCAGTGTGATGCGTGGTGCTGCAGCCTGACACCTGCCTGCTGCTGTAGCGCTGACAGAAGTGTTCCTATAGGAGCTCCAGCCAGGGGAGCCCGGCTGTACCCTCCACACCACACAGGGCACGGGAGAGGGAGGGCGGATGACTGAAGAGATGAAGGAGAAGGACACTTGAAGCAGGGGGGAAGAGCAAAGAGAAGAGAGCGATGAGAAGAGCTGACACAAACAGGGATATACAAGGGAGAGGATTGATACAAATATATGAGTTTGATCATATATGTATATATATATATATATATATATATATATATATCTTTATAGCTACATATGAAGAACATGTATATGCATGTATATGTATATATATATCTTTATATATGAAGAAAAAATATATGTATATTATACATACATAGATAAATCTCGAGTCACGAGGAATAAAACAAGAGAGAGAGAGAGAGAGAGAGAGAGAGAGAGAGAGAGAGAGAGAGAGAGAGAGAGAGAGAGAATTAAAAAGCAATGAAAAGGTAACAAAAGAAAATAAGACCAATAAAAACACAGAATGTGTGTGCGTATGCCACCGTTTGTTGTTAATGTCTATGTGTGTGCCAGTCTATACGAGTGTGTGTTCCTATTAAAATGTGTGCGTGCGTGTGTTTTTCTCTTTGTGCTTCGTGTGTTTTCTTTGTATGTTCATTTGTTTTTGATTGTGCGTGTGTGTGTTTGTGTGTGCGTGTGTATGTCTGTGTGTGTGTGTGTGTGTGTGAGACTGTGTCGATGTGTGATTGTGTGTGTGTGTGTGTGTGTGTGTGTGTGTGTGTGTGTGTGTGTGTGTGTGTGTGTGTGTGTGTGTGTGTGTTTGGGCGCTAGTGGTGGTCGACAGGCTCCTTCATCAGCACTGAGTGCGTTGGCTGTTGTGGCTGTTTGCTTCCCACTCAGGTTGTGACCTGCACTATCAGCCAGCCGAGGGGGGCGGGGCTAAATGAAGCTGTCGTAGTGAGCGTTGCTCGCCTAGATGTTGTCCTAATGAAGACAAACTCACACGCCGTGTGCCAGGCTGTCACACCATTAGGCTAGGGTCCACACACACACACACACACACACACACACACACACACACACACACACACACACACACACACACACACACACACACACACACACACACACACACACACACACACACACACACACACAGACACACACAAACACTAACAGGTGTCTGTAAACAAAGAGATACCTCTGTAGCCAGGGCTAGCAAAAGACAAGGTGACATTCGCGGGAGTGGGAACATGTAGAAACATGTTGGCCATGCTAGACACCAGCTCTGGGCTACTGGGTTAGTGAGGAGTCTGCTGGCAAAGACATTGCAGTGTAGTAGGTCGCGTCTTGCCAACTTTAAAGGTAAATGGGTGATCTGCTTTGTCCTTCCATGCTAATTCCATAAACACTATTATATTTGTAAAAATGTAGCTGTTTATCTGTTTTACAGAAGAAAGTTAAATATCTATGTTGCATACACAAAATAAACCATGCATGTGAGGCATCTGTTTTTTTATGAAATGCTTGAGCCATCTGGAAGGACAGACTAGAGGGTACTGCTTTTTATTTATCGTTTAGCTTTTCCTAAAAATGCTAGAGAAAAGCTCCTGAGACAAGAAGTTCCGTATTTCCCTGCCTCTCAGTTGCTAGGATACCTTTCTGGCCGCTATGAGTTTGGGTCGTATTTAGGGACATTCCTTTTCCAGTACATGTTTTGTAAAAAGGTCCCCCTTCAAAGGTATGCGAAGAGCTTTCGAGTTTTCCACTTTTTAATTAACTTTTTTCCTTTGGGACTTGTTTGGTTATTTTCACTCTACTTTGTTTACAAACCCAAGTCTGATGTTGTATATAGATACAACTATATTCAGCACACAACCTTGACATAGTTTCTAAACCCAAACCCAACTATAATGTATCTTTTGATTGCTTCTACTGCATGCACACAAACATACACAGACATTGTCTGTAGAAATGAACCGAAACATTTACACAGACTCACATACATTCTGTTATTTCTACAATTACATGCAGTACCAAAGACAATGTCACCTGCTTCAAATGCTTTTTGCTGTTGTGTGTTTTCTGTAAATGTAAGTTCATGCTGGATTGCATGTCTTTGTGTGCGTGTTTGTGCATGTCTGCGCTTGGCTGACCACCCCTGTGCATTGTTAAGTGACCTAGCTGTCTGGCAACCACACACACTATAATCTGTTCCAGGTCAAACCCGGGGCATCTCTGCTGTCACTGTAAGCCACGACCTGTGTTTCTGTGTGTGTGTGTGTGTGTGTGTGTGTGTGTGTGTGTGTGTGTGTGTGTGTGTGTGTGTGTGTGTGCATGTGCGTGTGGGTGTGTGTGTGTGTGTGTGTGCGTGTGCGTGTGGGTGTGTGCGTGATATTGTGTGCACATGTGTATATGTGTGACCTCACAGACCATCGAGAAAGCTGTTGTTGTCTCTGTTGTCTGAGCCGTTTTTCCACTGTACATGCAAATGCAACAGGACCTGTGTCATAAGCGCCAAGGATCAGTGAACCCATTCAGGCTCCTCACCAGCGAGCCACACACCGCCCACCGTGTTTCTTAGCGATGACAGAGCATACACATACGGGCCATCCATACCTTCACAATAGAGTTGATTTTTGTTGGATATGGCTTGTGCGATCATTAATGCAAGAATATGTTCGTGCCGTAAGTGTGTTGTCGAAGCGTTGTTCGAGGTGTCGGGCTTGCTAACATGTTGTAGTATTATGCCTGCGAGGCTGAACATGAACATCATCATTTTTTTTTTTCTCCACCCGAGTTGAAATGATAAATGTTTAATGGCCCTTTGGTGGAGTTTCTCAATAATGAATTAAGACACGCTGGATTGTTAAAACCTGTCTGTTTTATTGTTTGTTGTTATGTTTTGGTTGTTTTATTGCTGAGGGGAACATTACACATGGTCTGAGAGCGAATGAGGTACTCTGTGATATTTTTTTCAATTTAGTTGCTGTGTGTGTGTGTGTGTGTGTGTGTGTGTGTGTGTGTGTGTGTGTGTGTGTGTGTGTGTGTGTGTGTGTGTGTGTGTGTGTGTGTGTGTGTGTGTGTGTGTGTGTGTGTGTGCAAGATGCCTGAGCTATGTGTTTGATCAGTCTCTTTATATGCAAAGTACACAGAGAAACACACACACAGCAGATACACTAGATACAGCTTGGAGTCAACATGATTGATATGCTCAAATGACCTCATTCTGCTCAATAGTCCATTTCTTCTGCATGGCGTTAAGAGTTTCTAGTTTTAATGGATAATAAAATCTATTCTCTCCTGCTTCACAGAGCTGAGTTGAAATGTTCTCTCCATGAATCACACAGAATCCCATCAGACTTCAGACATTGAAGCCAATTCCCCAGAGAAAGATGAACCTATGCACCTGTACCGGTTCAGTATCCGTCATATCGCCGGACACACTCGCCAAAATCCTGCAGTGAAACACAGACAAGAATACACTTCTCCCTCGCAACACTGAAAGAGAATGGAAAAAAGAGATGCGTTTCAGAGCAGATGTTATGGGAACAGCGCTCCTTCTTTTCACATCCCACAGACGACACAGGTTGCTCGCTGCGCGCGTGGCTTTGTGCGAGGCCCCTTTTTGTCTGACTTTTTGTGTCTTTGTGCACATGTCAGTAAATGCAGAAGAGTGCATTCACTGTGTGTTTATTGGATCAACGCATGAGCGTTAAAATGATCTCACTCATGGCTGCCCAGGACGACTTACTGTATTCTTCCTGGAGAATGGACCCATTTGAAAACCCTGTTGACACATTCTTTAACGCCTGTATTCAAAATGAAAAAAACAGTATCATGGGATGGATGGAAGTGATACTTAAAACAACATCAAAAATGAAAAAGAGTAAGATGATGAAAATAAATGATGTTGATAGAAGAAGAATTCTTTAGGTACAGCACTCTTTATCTCTGTGTGTTTGGAGGTGAGCCATACCTTCCTCCAGCCCTAGTCTCGCAAGACAATCCTGTTTTCCTGAGTTCATGATGTTTCTGATAAGTCTGGCCTTAAGCCTGTTGAAAGAATCCTCCACAAATAAAAAAACATAGGTCCAATCAGCACTCGGGAGGAGGTTTCAGTTCATGATTTAATCATCTAAAATAGACTGAATAACGAAGTTAAAAGATTAATAGAAATCAGTGTTTTTTCTTACTGCAGATTCAACAAGAAGCCAGAGAGCAGAGTCTAAGAAGCGCATTACTTTGTTCACATTCATCAAAGTACGGCCGTTCCCATATTTGGATATCAATTGCTGCCCGACCTAAACAACAGAAAAGATTGTTCGTTAATGTAACCAAAAAATACCCACATGAACGTTTGCTGGTCGAGGAGTTCGAAGAGAACAGCACAAGGTCACACATGTCAAGTTTCTCTCTATCAACACAAAATGGATGACAACCATTTTATTCTCATTGGTAAATGCTTTTTTTTAAATATAACTCTCATATGGGTTGTTTTGTGTCGGATTGACAAACTAGCTATTCTGTCTTTGTGGTGGGATATCATGTTGGGACATTGTAAGCTAAGGCTGATATCCAGTGCAAACCACATGATGGAATATCTGGATGGTCTCACGAGGCTAGACCTTCTCAACCACAACTCTCAACACACCACCATTCCCCTCGCTCTTGCCTCACTCCCACAGACATGCACACAATTAGCCCTCCTAATTGAAATCAGGCTTCAGGTGTGTGTGCCACGGCAAATCACCTCCTCCAAGTGAACGGAGATGCGCTGCAAATATCATGCGTGAAACATTTCCTGTTCAGCCAGTAAATTAAGCTTGCATATTAAACAATCAAAATCAACCCCGAATACAACCCTCCGTGATAAGAGAATAAAGAAGAAGAAGAAATGAACACGCGTTTGGATAGAAATATGCTTATGACCATAGTTTGTGTGCCCGTGTGTGTGCCCGTGTGTGTGCGTGGAGCAGCCAGATGGAGGAACAGCAGGTGAGCAGGGAGTATCCCGTCGTCAGGGCTCCGCCGTGATGCTCCCTGACAGACCAGGGAACGGGACCATCGCAGCCCTCACTCTGCCCATTAGCACAGGCCCCGAGCTCAATGACGCCTGCTTCCCACACGCCCCTTAGCTCCACGCCGCTCTCCAGGACAGACTGATGGAGTAGGGGGAGGGAGTCTGAGAGGACGTTTTTTCTGAGAGTTTTATTATATATTTTTCACTTATTGTGTATATATATATTTTTGTCTAAATGCAAAAATAAAATGAGGCAGCGTAGGTGGTGTACTGGAGTGTGCGTGGCGTGCATCACTGGTTGCATCTTGGCAGACGCCGCTCCCATCCTCCATGGATGGAGCAACACTGGGATGCGCCAGACCACCACCACAATAGGAGGCAGGACCTTGACAAGACTGAAATATTGTGAGTGGGGGTCATGTTTAGTCGAGTGTCATCCTTCCAGGAGGGCATACAGAAGTAAATACTTTTGAACATAGGTGTGCGGTGCCAGAACCAGCCAACCCCATTCCCTCTCTGATATATGACCTAAGACACTTCTTGTCAAAGCATTGGAAGTTGGACCAAATGGATATGACGAAAGTTTTGTCGAGCCAAAGTAAAAAGTGAGGCATGTTTTTATGATCACAATTAGATTGCGGAATGGCTGCACACTGTTCTATTTAAAAGTCATCGAGTAACACCCCATTAAGCGTTACGGCGAGTGCCACCTCTTTTGCAGATTAGAAATAAAACTATTAGCGGCGTCGTAGCAATGAACTGAACACTGTTGTCTGTGAGCATGGGCCTTGCTCAGCGGGAGCTGGTCTGTAGGAAGGAAGGGTTTTCTTCTAGCTGACAGGAGGAGCAGAAGAGGGCCGATCAGCTTGGACATGGGACTTGTACTCGAGGGAAACGTTTAACAGACGTGGTGTATTATGAAGATCGCCTTCCCCCTCAATGGACCTGGGCCCGGTGCTCATGTACACACACATCTATACCCCCCCCCCCCACACACACACACACACACACACACACACACACACACACACACACACAGACCTGGATATGCCATGGGGGGAATTAGGCCTAATGAATTGAGTCTTGTGGACCATATAACTGGAGCCAAACAATAATGCAGAGTGTGCCACAGCTGATAACACTCCTTATGCACCTTATTGCTGCTCTTTGCATACCTGTTAATGACTGTGTGTGCGTGCGTGCGTGCGTGCGTGCGTGCGTGCGTGCGTGCGTGCGTGCGTGCGTGCGTGCGTGCGTGCGTGCGTGCGTGCGTGCGTGCGTGCGTGCGTGCGTATGAGTGTTCACATGTGTCCACTTGCCAAGCATAGGCGAAGGGGCCACATGTCTCTTATTTAACCCAAATTGGGTACTTGGGTTTTATTTACAGACTGGCCACCACTGTGATTTATAATCCCTCACTAAACAGTTGCCGATGAAAACTATTTGTTGTTCTTCACTAGCATGATGAAGGATAAATAATTGATTGGCAATTGGCTGCATTGGTTTGGATCTACTAACTGGGGTACTAACTGTGGTACAGATAGAATCCGATAGGTGCCTTCCCATGTTCGGAACACGGGTTTGGAGCACGGTCCTGATTTGCATATCTATTACTTTGGGCAGTGTGCATTGCTTTGTTTGAGCCAGTGTAAACCAATTTGGTTTAATGGTGCCACTGTAGCTCAGATGAGGTGGGAGAAGACTCCCTAGTGCCGCGGTAGCTAGTACCATCAGAGTCTCTCGGCTGCACGTCGACCGCAGACTCAACATTGTATCGAAAACCCAGCCGACACGGTTCAGGCCACTTTAAATGGGTGGACTCGCGCTAATGGAAAAGCAGCATTAGTTATACTGCTGTTTGCCTAAATCATCTCCATGGGGATACGGTAGAATGACTTCAAATATAGTTGCCAGCTTGGATGGACACATATAATATATAATTTATTCTATTCTATTTGTGTAATGGTTTTTTTTCCAGGTACCACTTGATCTCATGAAATCCAGGTCACTCAGCCATCCCTGCAGCAAACTTCGTTCACTCATTTGCATTGAACTCCACTTAGTCCAATGAGTAGGCCTAATTGCGCGCTATTTATTCCAGGGCTCACTGATGAGCAAATGGACCCGGCCGAACGGAATTAATCCAATTCAAGAAATTATTCATGATGTATGAACGCAGGGACACACTTGACTGTGACCTACCCCTAATGATTGGATCCCTCAACCTCTGCATAGTGATTGTTGCTGTGACTGAGAAAATGATATACGTGAGGACGACTGATATTAAAGGGTTAGCCGAGACATGGAGCTGTTCGTTAGCTGAGAGAAGGCTAACGAGGACGGAGCTGAGAGATGGGGCACAGCGTGTTTCAAGCCCCATGACTCAGGTTAGGGGATAACTTGTGTTGAAATCTTACATTAAGAACAAAGCATAAATGGACATGGAAAGATTTCCATTTTGTAATTGTCCGAACATATCCCGAAGGTGTTGCCAGCGACACCATTGGGATTCCTAATTCTGAAGATGCAAGGGCTTTCTTCAGTAGGCCATAGGCTCAATCACCATTGGATCATTAGGTAACCCAACAACCCTGTCTCGTCAAAATTACGTTCCCATAGAACTATTCGGCATTCTCAATTACGTTTGTCATAAAACGTATTTTGTCCGCGATTACGTTTTATTGAACGTATTGCAAATACGTTCGTCCTCAGCCTATTTTTTGCCATTCATTAACCTCTAGGATTATGTTTGGTTGAAACGTATCCCAGATAGGTTAGATGTCAACGTATAGCACATTATTGTCATTAAGGCATATCTTCCTTCCAGGGAACGTTTCATTTAACGTATTTTGTCTGAAAAACGTATCTTGGCTGTGGATACGTGTTATTGAACATATCGCAAATACGTTCGTTGTCAACCTATTTTTTGCCATTCATTTACCTCTAGGATTATGTTTGGTTGAAACGTATTCCAAATATGTTAAATGTCAACGTATAGCACATTATTGTCATTAAGGCATATTTCCCTTTCGGGAAACGTTTCATTTAACGTTATTTTGTCCCTGATTACGTCTTATTGAACATATTGCAAATAGGTTCGTTCTCAACATTTTAGTTATTTAAGCTACCTCTTGGATTACAGGCTACATTTAATTGAAACGTATCCTTAATAGGCTACGTTCAATTTCGATAACACATTATTGTCAGCATGTAGGCATAAGTCTACCTCTCGGGGAAGCGTACGTTTGATTGTAATGTTAATAGTCCAACGTTATATCAACATGTCACAAGAGGAGAAATTAGCTGCTGACGGGGTAACTGTAGGAGCGGGGGTTGCTTTGTTGATTTCTTTATCTAGGGCTATAGCTGTGGTCAAAGCGGGAAGTGTGCGTTGTCTGGGCGGCTGCCTGAACTGAGCTGCAGGAAATTATGTTCACACGTTTCTTCATTCATTCATGAAGGCTATACCGGTGAACGGTGACGTCAGACTCACGCCCACCTACAAACCAATCAATGTCCACTATCAGCCTGTCCTCTCGGAAAATACGACCACGTAGGTGGTTTGTTCCGCCACAGATTACGACCCATTGGAATTTATCCAAAACGAGCGAACGAGGCCCTCTACATGTGCGGGGAACCCTTTCTCATCAAAATTACGTTCCCAGAGAACTATTCGGCATTCTCAATTACATTTGTCTAAAAAACGTTTTTTGTCCGTGATTATGTTTTATTGAACATATTGTAATGACCTCGCCGGTGACATAACGATGTCGAGTCATTAGTAATTGAAGGAACTTTTAATGGACCAAAACCAGGTCACTGAAACCCGTAACCAACGGCAGAAATCCCACCCAAAACAAACCCCGGTTACCCCGGCAACCCCCAACACGGTCTCAATCACGTGCAGGCCCCCACCCTCGTGTTCTTCCAAGGCCCTCCCCCAGCTGACCTAATGATTCGCCCTCACACTGATTGACAAGAAGAACATTACAATACATGCACACAGACAACCCAGTCGCCAAGAAAAAACGTCAGTGGTGTACGTTTCCATGAACACTGGATACGTAGCATTTCAACGTAAAAAATAGCGTGTTATACCTACAGTATCCACGTGTGCCGCTGTGGAGGCGGGTTTCGGGGTTTGGGTTTCACGGCTTTCGCGGCAAATTGTGGACACGATTGTTTAGGGGGGGGGGGGGAGACTGTTGTTGACCGGGGAGAGGGGGGGGGGGGGGGACACGTTTGTTGAGGGGGGGGGACGACACACGATTGTGGGGGGGGGGGCACGCTCGACAACGAGAGTTGGTTTTTATTGAACGCTCGACAACGAGAGTTGGTTTTTATTGAACGAGACTTCAACACGGAACAGCTGCGCGAAACGATGGTCACGTCACTCTCGGTGACGGTGTCGACAATAATGAACACACGGACAATGTTAATAGAACAACACACAACCACATAACATCCCGAACCCATTAACCCCACTTAATCCTAACAACAAAACAAGTTAACAAAAGCCCCATTTGTCAACTGAGAACCCCAATTCCCAGAATCCCCCGCGGCTCCGGAACACGGCGTAGCTTATATTAATCTTTATTATCTGAATGGGAAATGCAATATTTTAGGACAGATACACCATTAAACGCGTTTCTAATGACATTTCTAGCGTGAAATGTACATTTTCCTTACATAATCTTCAGTCAGTGAATGTGTATGATCTTTATTAATCTTTATTATCTGAATGGGAAATGCAATATTTTAGGACCGATTCACCGTTAAACGTGTTTCTAATAACATTTCTAGCGAGAAATATACTTTTTAATTGCATAATCTTCAGTCAGTGATTGTGTCTGATCTTTAGTTTTATAGTTATTAGGAGTTGATCGGCTCGCTCGCATGTTTCAACGACGTCAGGTTGCTTTCGCTAAACTAGCAGCTCACGTGCTTCCTGCGTTTGTGTTATTAAACTGTTACTTTATGTAACTTTTAATGATATCATCTTGTTAGAAACACGTATATCTGAGAGCCAACCCAGTCGCCAAAAACATACCTACGTTGACAGTGTACGTTTCGTGAACACTGGATTACGTCGCATTTCAACATAAAATAGCGTGTTATACACACACACACACACGCACGCACATGCACAGACACACACACACACAAGCACACACAAGCACACACACGCACGCACAGACACACAGACACAGACACAGACACACACACACACACACACACACACACACGCACACGGTGCATTTCGCTGCTAAAACAACAACAAAAAAATATTCCCTCAAATATTATTACTTTCAAAACGTTGGCCAAAATGGCCAATAATATCTTTTTTTTTTGGGATGCTTCCAGGACATTTTGGGTGGATTTTGAACGGTATGTGGGGGGCACGTTTTTTGCAGGACCTGGCAACCCTGCGCTGTTGCCCGAGATCTGGATCCACCCCGGCGTGGTGATGTCTCCTTTTGACCTTTTGACCCCAGACTTCTGGGGGAATAGCTGAATCAATTCATTAGTCAATCAGAAGCATGTAAATATCTTTCCGGTGGGGTAAGAGGACGAACAAGGTGTCCTTCAGCATCTACGCTTCCAGGCGATTGCAACGGTGCCACACATGAGCATATTCGAACATGTTTAATGGTAGTAATTAGCTGTCGAAATTGGAGGCCTTAATCAATACTGAGCAGCTATTGATTTGCTTCCCGATAAAGATTTGTCACAAATGACATGTTATTTAGCATCTACACGTTGAGCTGAGTCCAATGACACCAAGAACGACACTCTAGCTAATGGTAACATGTATTTGACATGGTACACCTAGGTCTAGGACATGATCTCGGTGTAGCAAGAGGCCGAGCTTGATCTCATTGGACTCAGCTTAACGTGTAGATGCTAATTAACATGTAATTTGTCAAAAATCTCCATCGGGAAGCAAATCTATAGCTGGTCATTATTGATAAAGGCCTCCAAAATCGACAGCTAATTACTACCCCGAAACATATTCAAATATGATCATGTGTGGCACTGTTGCAATCGTCTCGAAACGTAGATGTCAAAGGACACCTTGTTTGCTCTGTTGCACCACCGGGAACATATTTTCATACTTCTAATGGATTGATTCATATTTTAAGGTTCTCGGAGTGAGACTTTAAGTGGCTGCAGCAGAAGTGTTGAGACGAAAGATGATATCAAGAGATTTATAGAATATTCCCATTCACATTATGATTCTTCGTCGTAACATCCGACCAAACATCCTTCACATTCACAGAGCGAAGATTATGAAAGTCCAGGCTCAGCAAGTGCTCCATCTCGTTGCACCTGCACCCAGCGGCTCGCTTGCAAGATTTTGGCCTGAAGATCTTCCCAGACCAACACCCTAGCCATCCAACATGCATATCTGAGAATCAGGCCTCTCTTTAATAATGACATAAAGTTATGAGAGAAACACACATTAACTTTTTGTTATCTCATAAGCGGCGTGGTGCCGGCTCCTTTTGACCTTTTGACCCCCGACTTCAAAAACGTGGCCACAGGCCAGCTGTGTCTACACACCTTTAGCCACAAATGTACACCTCCATCCCACAAAAAATGGGGACTAGAATCTATCCTCTGTCTTATGTACATTTACTGTACTGTTGGAGGTCACGCCCCTTTGCCGACCTTTTCGAGATAGCTAGGGATGCTAAAATGTTTACACACATTTCCCGGGGCCCCGTGTACGACATATCCGAGATTTGGAGTTCTAGCCCTTAGAGAAAAAAAGTTTTCCCAAATGGAGTGTCATTTGGACAAAGCCCCTCAGAAGTGTAGCCTGCAAGACCTAATGGTTCAGAATGTGGTGGAAAAACAGTTTTTGAGATAGGAAGGTCCTACCGCCCTGAAATTTTAATACCTTATTCTAGGGCCTAACTGGGACCTCCACACCGAAACTTGGCCCGGTCGGACCCCGAGGGGAGGAAGGGGGGGCCCTTCCTGCCCGAGACTTGGCCCGGTCAGACCCCGAGGGCAGGCCCCCCCTTCCTGCCCTCGGGGTCCGACCGGGCCAAGTTTCGGTGCGGGGGTCCCAGTTAGGCCCTAGAATATGGTATTCAAATTTCAGGGCGGTAGGACCTTCCTATCTCAAAAACTTTTTTTCCACCACATTCTGAACCATTAGGTCTCGCAGGCAACACTTCTGAAGGGGCTTTGTCCAAATGACAGTCCATTTGGGAAAACTTTTTTTCTCTATGGGCTAGAACTACAAATCTTGCATATGTCGTTCTCGGGGCCCCGGGAAATGTGTGTCAACATTTTAGCATCCCTAGCTATCTCGAAAAGGCTGGAAAAGGGGCGTGACCTCCAACAGTACAGTCAATGTATATAAGACAGAGGTTAGTTTCTAGGCCCCATTTTTTGCGGGATGGAGGTGTACATTTGTGGCTTAATGTGTGTAGACACAGCTGGCCTGTGGCCATGTCTTTGAAGTCTGGGGTCAAAAGGTCAAAAGGAGCCGGCACCACGCCGCTTATGAGATAACAAAAAGTGAATCTGTATTTCTCTCATTACATTTTGTCATTATTGAAGAGAGGCCTGATTCTCAGATATGCATATTGGACTGTTAGGGTATAGGTCTGGGAAGAACTTCAGGCCAAAATCTTGCAAGCGAGCCGCTGGGTGCAGGTGCAACGAGATGGAGCACTTGCTGAGCCTGGACTTTCATAATCTTCGCTCTGTGAATGTAAAGGATGTTTGGTCGGATGTTACGACGAAGAATCATAATGTGAATGGGAATATTCTATAAATCTCTTGATATCATCTTTCGTCTCAACACTTCTGCTGCAGCCACTTAAAGTCTCACTCCGAGAACCTTAAAATATGAATCAATCCATTAGAAGTATGAAAATATGTTCCCGGTGGTGCAACAGAGCAAACAAGGTGTCCTTTGACATCTACGTTTCGAGACGATTGCAACAGTGCCACACATGATCATATTTGAATATGTTTCGGGGTAGTAATTAGCTGTCGATTTTGGAGGCCTTTATCAATAATGACCAGCTATAGATTTGCTTCCCGATGGAGATTTTTGACAAATTACATGTTAATTAGCATCTACACGTTAAGCTGAGTCCAATGAGATCAAGCTCGGCCTCTTGCTACACCGAGATCATGTCCTAGACCTAGGTGTACCATGTCAAATACATGTTACCATTAGCTAGAGTGTCGTTCTTGGTGTCATTGGACTCAGCTCAACGTGTAGATGCTAAATAACATGTCATTTGTGACAAATCTTTATCGGGAAGCAAATCAATAGCTGCTCAGTATTGATTAAGGCCTCCAATTTCGACAGCTAATTACTACCATTAAACATGTTCGAATATGCTCATGTGTGGCACCGTTGCAATCGCCTGGAAGCGTAGATGCTGAAGGACACCTTGTTCGTCCTCTTACCCCACCGGAAAGATATTTACATGCTTCTGATTGACTAATGAATTGATTCAGCTATTCCCCCAGAAGTCTGGGGTCAAAAGGTCAAAAGGAGACATCACCACGCCGGGGTGGATCCAGATCTCGGGCAACAGCGCAGGGTTGCCAGGTCCTGCAAAAAACGTGCCCCCCACATACCGTTCAAAATCCACCCAAAATGTCCTGGAAGCATCCCAAAAAAAAAGATATTATTGGCCATTTTGGCCAACGTTTTGAAAGTAATAATATTTGAGGGAATATTTTTTTGTTGTTGTTTTAGCAGCGAAATGCACCGTGTGCGTGTGTGCGTGTGTGTGTGTGTGTGTGTCTGTGTCTGTGTCTGTGTGTCTGTGCGTGCGTGTGTGTGCTTGTGTGTGCTTGTGTGTGTGTGTGTCTGTGCATGTGCGTGCGTGTGTGTGTGTGTATAACACGCTATTTTATGTTGAAATGCGACGTAATCCAGTGTTCACGAAACGTACACTGTCAACAGTAGGTATGTTTTTGGCGACTGGGTTGGCTCTCAGATATACGTGTTTCTAACAAGATGATATCATTAAAAGTTACATAAAGTAACAGTTTAATAACACAAACGCAGGAAGCACGTGAGCTGCTAGTTTAGCGAAAGCAACCTGACGTCGTTGAAACATGCGAGCGAGCCGATCAACTCCTAATAACTATAAAACTAAAGATCAGACACAATCACTGACTGAAGATTATGCAATTAAAAAGTATATTTCTCGCTAGAAATGTTATTAGAAACACGTTTAACGGTGAATCGGTCCTAAAATATTGCATTTCCCATTCAGATAATAAAGATTAATAAAGATCATACACATTCACTGACTGAAGATTATGTAAGGAAAATGTACATTTCACGCTAGAAATGTCATTAGAAACGCGTTTAATGGTGTATCTGTCCTAAAATATTGCATTTCCCATTCAGATAATAAAGATTAATATAAGCTACGCCGTGTTCCGGAGCCGCGGGGGATTCTGGGAATTGGGGTTCTCAGTTGACAAATGGGGCTTTTGTTAACTTGTTTTGTTGTTAGGATTAAGTGGGGTTAATGGGTTCGGGATGTTATGTGGTTGTGTGTTGTTCTATTAACATTGTCCGTGTGTTCATTATTGTCGACACCGTCACCGAGAGTGACGTGACCATCGTTTCGCGCAGCTGTTCCGTGTTGAAGTCTCGTTCAATA
This sequence comes from Gadus chalcogrammus, assembly GCF_026213295.1. Taxonomy (NCBI): domain Eukaryota; kingdom Metazoa; phylum Chordata; class Actinopteri; order Gadiformes; family Gadidae; genus Gadus; species Gadus chalcogrammus. The sequence continues at coordinate 11,791,530 of NC_079425.1, read as the reverse complement.
AAAACCAACTCTCGTTGTCGAGCGTTCAATAAAAACCAACTCTCGTTGTCGAGCGTGCCCCCCCCCCCACAATCGTGTTTCGTCCCCCCCCCTCAACAAACGTGTCCCCCCCCCCCCCCTCTCCCCGGTCAACAACAGTCTCCCCCCCCCCCCCTAAACAATCGTGTCCACAATTTGCCGCGAAAGCCGTGAAACCCAAACCCCGAAACCCGCCTCCACAGCGGCACACGTGGATACTGTAGGTATAACACGCTATTTTTTACGTTGAAATGCTACGTATCCAGTGTTCATGGAAACGTACACCACTGACGTTTTTTCTTGGCGACTGGGTTGTCTGTGTGCATGTATTGTAATGTTCTTCTTGTCAATCAGTGTGAGGGCGAATCATTAGGTCAGCTGGGGGAGGGCCTTGGAAGAACACGAGGGTGGGGGCCTGCACGTGAGTGAGACCGTGTTGGGGGTTGCCGGGGTAACCGGGGTTTGTTTTGGGTGGGATTTCTGCCGTTGGTTACGGGTTTCAGTGACCTGGTTTTGGTCCATTAAAAGTTCCTTCAATTACTAATGACTCGACATCGTTATGTCACCGGCGAGGTCATTACAATATGTTCAATAAAACATAATCACGGACAAAAAACGTTTTTTAGACAAATGTAATTGAGAATGCCGAATAGTTCTCTGGGAACGTAATTTTGATGAGAAAGGGTTCCCCGCACATGTAGAGGGCCTCGTTCGCTCGTTTTGGATAAATTCCAATGGGTCGTAATCTGTGGCGGAACAAACCACCTACGTGGTCGTATTTTCCGAGAGGACAGGCTGATAGTGGACATTGATTGGTTTGTAGGTGGGCGTGAGTCTGACGTCACCGTTCACCGGTATAGCCTTCATGAATGAATGAAGAAACGTGTGAACATAATTTCCTGCAGCTCAGTTCAGGCAGCCGCCCAGACAACGCACACTTCCCGCTTTGACCACAGCTATAGCCCTAGATAAAGAAATCAACAAAGCAACCCCCGCTCCTACAGTTACCCCGTCAGCAGCTAATTTCTCCTCTTGTGACATGTTGATATAACGTTGGACTATTAACATTACAATCAAACGTACGCTTCCCCGAGAGGTAGACTTATGCCTACATGCTGACAATAATGTGTTATCGAAATTGAACGTAGCCTATTAAGGATACGTTTCAATTAAATGTAGCCTGTAATCCAAGAGGTAGCTTAAATAACAACAAAAATGTTGAGAACGAACCTATTTGCAATATGTTCAATAAGACGTAATCAGGGACAAAATAACGTTAAATGAAACGTTTCCCGAAAGGGAAATATGCCTTAAGGACAATAATGTGCTATACGTTGACATTTAACATATTTGGAATACGTTTCAACCAAACATAATCCTAGAGGTAAATGAATGGCAAAAAATAGGTTGACAACGAACGTATTTGCGATATGTTCAATAACACGTATCCACAGCCAAGATACGTTTTTCAGACAAAATACGTTAAATGAAACGTTCCCTGAAAGGAAGATATGCCTTAATGACAATAATGTGCTATACGTTGACATCTAACCTATCTGGGATACGTTTCAACCAAACATAATCCTAGAGGTTAATGAATGGCAAAAAATAGGCTGAGGACGAACGTATTTGCAATACGTTCAATAAAACGTAATCGCGGACAAAATACGTTTTATGACAAACGTAATTGAGAATGCCGAATAGTTCTATGGGAACGTAATTTTGACGAGACAGGGTTGAACCCAATGGTGATTGAGTTTAGGAATAGTGAATGTGTATTCAATTTATATTTAATTTCAATTAAATTGTATTTGTTTAGCCCTTAATAACAGGTACAGTCTCAAAGGGCTTAACAGGCCATATATTCATGATCCGCGGACCCTAGACCCTATTCGCTGTGTATCTACATGAAAAGATTTCAGGTCACCACCTAAAATATCCACCTTTATTGTGCTAATTTGATCATTTTTCAAACAATATCACAAATAAGGAACATTCCAGGACAAAATAATGTTGTGTAACAACACATGTTACGAAAATTATGACTTGTGAATATCATCGCTACATCAGGCAAAATCTGGCTAGTAACAAGACAGAGAATAATCAATGCACATTACAAATTCAGGGAGTAATCAAGGAATCCATTGAATATACATCGTGTTTCATAATTGACCATAATGAAAAACACAGTTGTTTGAAATGTGATATTTTATGAATTTGCCCAAACCTCCCTGAAAATGAAGTAAAGGGATTTGTATTGCACCGGTTATGATACCTATAGGGGGTATAGTGATGCCAAATTCTGCTCTATTGTCACCCAATCTAACAAAGCATAGATAGATTATAAATAGAGCATTATACAACTAATCTGCTAATCCTAAACCACCGTTTTCTCTCAGGGACACATCGTCCTCCTTACACACTCCTTTTCTTTCTCCATGGTGTTTAAACATCATCAATAACCATCGCTACAACATTTCCTTTGCCCTGTAACGAGAGTCTTGTTTTTCCCATTTGTCTAGATGTTTTAATTTGGTTTAGCAAGGACATGCCATTTCGTCCAATTATTTTGTCTAGGATTTTACCCCACATGATGACACATCTGAATTTGTACCTACGAGATGTGTGAATAACAGAGATTCAATATTGGCATGACCCATGGACTTTCTACCAATTATTTGGTGTCCAGACAACTTTGAGTATAATTGGGGTTAGAGAATTAATAGGATCTCGTTAGTTTTGATGTAAATTTGTTGACTCTCTTTGACTACCCTTAGGGTGACTTCTATAAGCACAGTAGTTAAAAAGTAAGCAAAGTTTAAAAAGTATTTTAAGATGCAAATGCCTGTTTCATGATGCTAGCGATGATATCATTTGTGATATGTCACACAACCACAGACACACACACACACACACACACACACACACACACACACACACACACACACACACACACACACACACACACACACACACACACACACACACACACACACACACACACACACAAACATTCAAATGTTCACCTATCTAATGCTATATTCATGAGATATGACTGAACTCAAGCGTGATATCCCAATAAATGGACAAATGTATAATATATTCAGTGAATCTGTCATTAATGGAAATTTTCATTCCATTGATGAATGACTATCATTCCTTAATTAAATTATATGTTGAGAAAGCCCTGGGAATTGACTTTATGAGAGCAGGATAATATGCTTTTGTGGCCATGCACATTTTTATCCAGAAAGATAAAAGGCAAGGTCTAATTGGAGTGTTGATGGGTACAGTACAATGTTTCCTCCCTCCTCCAGCGCTGTCATTTAGAGAAAGGCCTAGAGTTTTGAACCGCTTTAATTGAAATCTTATGTAAAAAAAGATACTAATGAAAAAAAACGAAATTCTTAATAGCTTTCGCCTTAGCACTCAACCAATCATGGAGATAGTGGCGCCGAATGACATGGGTAATTATTTCTGAGTTTAACTCAGCAGAGAGAGGGAGAGAGAGAGGGAGAGAGGGAGAGAGGGAGAGAGAGAGAGAGAGAGAGAGAGAGAGAGAGAGAGAGAGAGAGAGAGAGAGAGAGAGAGAGAGAGAGAGAGAGAGAGAGAGAGAGAGAGTGAGAGTTGTCCTTGTTCTTTACTAAGAAGCTGGGGTGGAATAATTCATGCTTGATTGGCTCTGGGCAGGCTGCGCCATAGGTGGCATTCTGCTAATCAATGCTTATTTGTGTTGATAAGTGTCAGGCATTGAGCTGATGGGAGCTGAGGTTTACTGTACATGACTCCATAGAGGATACTATGGCCTCACCCTGGCTCTATTTCTGACAGGGCCCCCATACGATGAAGGGATGTGATCTGCATCAGGATGTGTAATGTAATCACAGGCCTCCCTTGGCATGAGATGGTAAAGTAGACCTCTAATGCAGGTAATGTATGCAAATGACAGCATTGGGTGTCAGTGGTTGGCTGCATGGCGAGGAGCAGCCGGGGCCACTTATAGACACACAGCTGGACCTTGTTTGTTCCCCCCACAGGGCCCTGGTGGGGTTCTAGGGGCCCGGAGGCTGATTGGCAGTTGATATGTGTGGGGGAGGGGGTGGGGGGGATTGTAATACACATATACTGACACTCCATCACAATTAGTGGCCCCTTGAGTTTTAGGCATAGGTAGTATCTCCTTGAACGCCCTCCGTTTATGTTATTTACTCCCGAAGCCGATTACGCGATTATGTCCCTAATGCCGATAGAAGAGAGGGGACTTACAATCGATCTATAAAATATGGAGTAGGCCCCGCCCCCTGAGTTAGCACCGATCTCATCAATCTACCTCCCTCAGAACAGATCACATGTTGATGTTTCAGAACTGAAAGGGTGCGTGCAGCAGAGGACAAAGTGTTTCCATTAATATTGGAACAATCAGCAAGGGGGAGATGGTCTTGGAAGGAGCTAAGCAACGATTATATTAAAAAAGAAAGAAATGATCACCAGGCAACAGGGACCGAAGCTTTTTGGGCATTGATAACTGAAGAGATATGAAGAAAGAGATAATTGTCCTCTGTCAATATGCTATGTTCAAACTAAAAGTGACCCCAAACAAAACAGCATATGCTTGTCTTCCCTCTCTCCCGCTCCTCTACTATATCACCCCCCCCCCCCCCCCCCCCTCCAGAGCCCCATTCTCCAAACACTGGCAATTAGCAGCACAACCATTGCTAGGCCTATATTAAGCCAGTTGCCAAGGCTATTCTCAGAAATGCAATAACCTGTGAACAAGTAAAAAGAAGAATTGAATGTATAGAATAATCATTTAAAAACACTGTTAAGCTCAAAATTGATAATGCTTTATAAGCAACCAAAAAGTATTCCTCTTTTGCTTGCTGGTTGTTTTAACCCCCTGTTAGAGCAACAAGCTTACAAAAGGCAGGTAGATTCAATCCTTATGGCTACAAAAAGATAGCAATTAAAGTAAATTTTACCTCCAGTCAATTTGTAATTCAATTTAGAGGGAAAATCGTTTTGTTTTTAAATGTCAGCTTTTTTACACCTCCCCGGGGGAGAAGTAACATTACTTCCTTTAATGTTACATTTAAATGTGTTTTTTTTCACTGACATTTATGTGCACATGCACCAGCAGTAGCGCTGTAACCTGCACCTTGGTGAATCCAGCCCCCTCATGGCTCCCCTGTTCCATCAAGCCAAACACACCCTGGGCGGTGTTTATCCACCCAGCAGATGGTTTCTATAGGTAGATATTGGTGGCCTAACTGTATTCACCTGACTGCTGGCCTTTCAGCTGATGGCTACAGCTACGTTGTCCAATTACACAACACCCACATTTACCCAGTTACATGAATGAATGTGTGAATGAATAGAATTGTACTCCTCATTATTTGTGACCCTTTTCTTTCATCATAGATGCAGAGATACAAACACACATATGCGCGATCAAGCACTTACACATACACATAGCTGCATCATGCACGTTAATGCCTGTGAGATCAGGTGGTATGGTATAAAGAATGGATGTATTTTCTAGAATAAATTCACGCACGCACGCACACACACACACACACACACACACACACACACACACACACACACTTATTGGAGTGGGTCAAGCCGGCCGTGATGTGCCCCTTCACATTCAGAACGCTGTGACTTCTTCAAATGTGAAAAATGTGCCTTTGTGTTTAGTGTGTTCCCTGCATTGTGAGCTGCCAGTCTGGACGCTGTTAGTGTACTCCTCTGCAGGGCCCTATTAAGCCCTCATGTGTCTCCGCTCTCTGCTCCGTCACTTCTCTCACGAGATGCTCCCAGCCTCCATTGTTCTATTCTACCCCCTATCCTCTCTTCTTCCTAGTCCTCTTCATCTGCTCTCTCTCACCTCCCCTTTTTACCCCTTTCTTCCCATTTTGCTCGGCTCTCCCATTCTGTCTTACGTGTTCTGTCCCCTCCCTTGTAATAATAAGGATCATGATAATACATAGAATTTCTACAGCTCTTTTCTTAGCACCCAGACCCTTTACTTAGAACCAAGAACAAACAAAGGAATAAAGGAGGTAGGGAGGGAAGAAAGGGCCTAATATGATTGAAGCTGGACAGGGTGTCGGCTTGACTCCCCCTCCCCTCAACCTCCGGCTCTTGTTTTCTATCTGCTCCTCCTCTAACTCCTCCTATATCCCCCCCCCTCCTCCTCTAACTCCTCCTATATCCCCCCCCCCCTCCTCCTCTAACTCCTCCTATATCCCCCCTCTCCTCCTCTAACTCCTCCTATATCCCCCCTCTCCTCCTCTAACTCCTCCTATATCCCCCCCCCCTCCTCCTCTAACTCCTCCTATATCCCCCCTCTCCTCCTCTAACTCCTCCTATATCCCCCCTCTCCTCCTCTAACTCCTCCTATATCCCCCCCCTCCTCTAACTCCTCCTATACCCCCCCCCCTCCTCCTCTAACTCCTCCTATATCCCCCCCCCTCCTCCTCTAACTCCTCCTATATCCCCCCCTCCTCTAACTCCTACTATACCCCCCCCCTCTCCTCCTCTGTAGGGCTTCTGAATGCGATTGGCTCATCTCCCTGCGCGCCATCAAGGGGCATGTCTCTATCTTTACACCGTGCTGCAGACGGCAACAGCTAACTACGATGTATTAGGAGACAGCATGTTGCTTTGCAACAATCAAACTCAGTATCAGGTTCATTTATTTTCCAGCTGGGAGGCAGGTGGCATGCAATTATGTTTATTTAGGACGTCTACTTCATACATAAATTCTTAAATGATTAAGAGAGAACATTTGAAGCTAAAAAAATCTTCTGAAATACATGATTTAGTTGATGTTTTTTTTTCTCGGGATCATTCTGTTTACCATGATGTGGGAATGCGCAGGCACACAATCACATTCACACACACACATACGCAAAAATACACGCACACACACACAAGTACGCACACACACACACACACACACACACACACACACACACACACACACACACACACACACACACACACACACACACACACACACACACACACACACACACACGCACACATTGGGTGCCATCCCTGTCCTTGTCACAGAGCTGTCAGGCATGACATTGCTTAACCCCTGTCTGCTTGCATACTCTGCTCTTTTCCCTCATCAGCATGATCAATAGAGCTACATAATGGCTTGCTGCATTAGACCAAGGGATGAACTTGCGTGTGAGTGTGTGTGTGTGTGTGTGCGTGCGTGCGTGTGTGTCCATCAGACAGTTTATGTGTTTAGGAGGGTGGCTGAGGGATAAGAAAGCACTGGAATGCATGATTAGATTAAGCCGCACTCCCTGAGATACACAAACGTGCACGTACACACACAAACACACACACACACACACACACACACACACACACACACACACACACACACACACACACACACACACACACACACACACAAGTATACACATTCCCACACACATGCTCACAAATAAAATGCACAAACACACCAGCACACACGTTCAAGCTTTAAATCCTTATCCATTCTTTGTTGTTAGATCCCATCAAACAGATGAGATGGGACAGTTGTACAGGTGATGGCCCCATGTCATGCTCCTGCTGAGTGAGAGGGAGTGAGAGTGAGAGTGAGAGTGAGAGTGAGAGTGAGAGTGAGAGAGAGAGAGAGAGAGAGAGAGAGAGAGAGAGAGAGAGAGAGAGAGAGAGAGAGAGAGAGAGAGAGAGAGAGATAGATAGAGAGAGAGAAAGAGAGGGAGAGATGAAGAAAGAGGGTTGCACAATGACAAAGGGCTTGAGACTCATCCATCTAAACCCTAGAATGTGTGAAAAACTGAGGAAATATCAGGGAAGGGAATTAGTAAAAGAAGGTGGCTTGCCCTTGTGTGTGTGCGTGCGTGTGTGCTGCTTTGTCTGTGTGTGTGTGTGAGTGAATGTCAGAGAGGGTTGACACGCTCCTCTGTAATGCTGCAGAAAAATCTCACGTGGAAGATGACGGCGAGGCGACGCACATCTGCTGCTGCATGCCAAGGGACATTACCCTGGCTCTGTCGCCGTAATAAGTCTCGTAAAAACTCTCTGTGAGCCTGTTAGCAATGCCCCCCTGTTGCTGGAGCTCTGCAATAAGCATTTATATGGCTGATGTACTGGCCCTGTTGGCTGATAATAAAATAACGGTTCTATGTTGTTATTTTGTGCATTTGTTGTGTCATTAAAGATGTGTGTAAGAGATCGGGGCGTGGTAAGAGTTGATCGTAACATTGTTCCTGTGGCCAATAGCATATTTTTTAATCACTACTTTGACTCAAAAATTCCCAATCCTTAAACAAACATACTAACAACAAAGAAAACAAGGGACTGCACTATCTCCAGCTTGGTACTGAGACTATCTTTGCGGGACTCATTTTGGGAAAACATAAAACCACTCTAACAAGGTTACTGCAGAGGACAAACGACTCACCGCTGCCGCTTGTTTATGCTGGCTGGTAATTCTGAACCCCCTAGTACGCCAGCCTAATGTTCCATCTATCCATGTAATATCAGCTCGGATCATTGAGTGTTCATGGAAAATTGCAGGTGTTAACAGCGTGTGAACAGAAAGGTGTTCAATCGCGGGAATTTGAACACGTTGCCGTCCATTGTGACATATAAATGTACAACCATGTGTTGTTTTATGAACGTTCAAATCTCTTGGGGGCACGCATGTACTGTCTTTGTATGTGTGTACACTCTGTGAAAATAGAGAGTATGATAAACAAAGCAATTGTGCCAGGTAGAATCAAACGGACATGATACGTTAGACAGCCTGGTACTTACGATCACTCAGTCAAGTGAATGACCGACTGATGTGATCTCACACAGATTGAACAGAGAACCAATAGGGCATTCAGATTAAACCGTCCATGCACTGAATCAGCCCATTTCTCTCATTAGCATAGCTTCAGAGCATCCTGAGGCTGGCAATGCTGGTAAAGACTTGTTGTTTCTGAACCTGCGTGTGAAGTACCATGCTGGCCTTCAATGACGATGGACTGGATATGGGTCTTTTTGACACAGACTCCAAGGATGGATTCAGGCACACTCACACGTCAAATCAAGACATGGCTGCATTACAGAGAATCAATCGATTTAGAAGAAGAATTGGCACAGGACAAATGATGTGACCGTTTTAAAAGAGTATTTAACATTGACCCTTGACTATATGATTATGATTGGCGTTGGTGGAGCTTGGGGTTTCCGCTGTGTAAGAGGAATATGAGAAGAAGGGCACACAAGGCGTGGCGAGATTTTGTCAGATTATCTGGATGAAACAGAAAAGAGTCACCTCGACACACATGTGTGCTCGCACAAACTCATACAAACGCATGCACACATACATTTCATTGATTTCAGCTCTACGGAGTGATTCCAAAAATATCATTCATTTTACATAACTTGCACATCCTCTACGAGAGCATTGCTATGCTATGTTTGCACCTACTCATAAATCCTTGATATGATTTACTGCAGTTTATGTCAAATACAACAATAAATAAAGGTGTATGCATCATTTTAGAAAAAAAAAGTATTCATGCATTACCTCCGTCTCCCTCTCTGTCTGTTTTTAGGTTGCCTTAAAACTAAGATGTTGCATTTGAATACAAGCAGGGTGCATTTTTAAATAGGTAGAGAGGAAATGAGGTAGCAGTGAAAGGAGGCTGGCTTGGAGAGACAGAGTGAAGAACGGATGACGGCGGTTGGCATCTCATGGGAGTTTGGGCCATCCTGTATTCATTCTAATTAGCTTCTAACGAAATTAACTTCCTCTCCCATAATTTAGCTGAAAGACAGACATTCCTAATGTGCCTGAATCCCTAAGCTTACGTGCCTGCACAGGCCCACAACACAACACGCCAGTACAGACCCACAAATCACACATACATGCACAAATGCACACACACACGCACACACATATAAACTTGAGCATGCAACAGCCACCAAAATCATGTTTACTATGGTGCTTTAGCATAGAAAACAGAATTGTAATAATAAAATCATAAACATAGGCAAATTACATCTTTCAGGACTGCTCGATTATGTGTATGTGCATTTCTGTGTGATTATGGGCATTTCTGTGTGTGTTGTTGAGTGTTGTTGAGTGTGCGAGAGAGAGAGAGAGAGAGAGAATGAGAGAGAGAGAGAAACAAACCATCCCTTCGTGAAACTCAGGAATAGGTATAGTCTTTGGTACTTTATCGGGCAATATTTGACCTCAATTTTCCTTCGAACATTTCTGAAATAACTTATTTAACCTCAATTCCGTCAAACACACTGTCTAATTTAAATTTCAATACACAGTTGAGATTAATTATTTTAGTGTCAAAGTAATTACTCTTGAAGCAAATGAATGTGAGTTTGTCTTTTCCTTTTCCTTCCTATTTAAAGGTTACAATTGATATCAAACTGTGTTTGTTTGTGTGTGTGTGCGTATTTACGAAATAGTGGGCCTACAGGACAACGGAAAACATGAAAACAAAAGTGACATTGGCAGGCATCAATAAATCTATGCTAAGGTTGCAGTCATAACATCCATGCATTTGCACTACAACACCCATATTACCCACAATCCTCTACTCACAAAGATCCACACCCAGGGCTTCAGACACGCCCCCCGGTCTGCCCCCAGAGTGCTGCCACCAGCCCTAACACTGTCATCTTAGCAGATGCTCCCCTGACACACACACACACACACACACACACACACACACACACACACACACACACACACACACACACACACAGACACACACACACACACACACACACACACACACACACACACACACACACACACAAACTGATTGAACCCAGCTACCTCAAGGTGGCAGATGGCTGTATCTTTGGGGATGACATTAATGAATGTTGAGTGACTGGCGTGATCTCCATTCCTTTCTGCCTCATCCCCCCCCCCCCCCCCCCCCCCCCCAACCAACCGCCACCTTAAGCAGCACACCCCTGTCTCTATGCCAACGCAATTCCCTCCCCCTTAAACCAGACCTCCAACTACCCAACCATAACCCCGATCCCATCATAACCTGAATGGCCCCTTTCAGAATCTCAGACAGTTGTATCTATTAAAATCGGTTTATTTTGCAGAGAAGTTTTGATCTCGAATTAGGTTGCATTGCACTCAATACAGATACTGTAACTGTCGCTGGAGGAATGAAAAAACTTTAAATCATCATCATAATAACCTTAAGGCCACATTTTATAATGGGAAGATTATTCCTGAAAATAGGGCAACAAATATAACTAAATATATCCTTGCAAAACAAATAATAATAAAGACATTTGACTTGGTTATGGCACACAAGGCTGAGTTCCTGCTGTTCTCTTGCAGAAGCCTACTGGGTGGAAACAAGGCTCTCCCGCTCCCGTCGGACTGTAATTAGTCTAGTTGGAGTGATGCTGAGCCAGAGGCCTTCATCTGAGATACTGCACACTGATCCTCAGAGAAATAACACTCCCTCTACCCCTCCTTTGCTTTCTTTCACTTTCTTGTTCTTTCTCCCTGCCTCTGCGTACCTCGCTCCCTCTTTCCAAGTCCAATTCACATTTTCCCGTTCCTCTCTTCCATCTTTTGTTCTTTCTTATTGTTCTCTTTTTTTTCTGTTTTCTCTATTTCTATCCCTCTTTCTCTTTGTCTGGCACAAACTCTTTGTTTGTGTGTTTTTTCTCCCGTTAACGCTGATTTGAATAAACTTCCAGGGAAGTATGAATTATTGAAGAAGATGCAGACTTGTACCCGGAGCAGTAGCGTCCCGTTAATCAGGCCCTGCAGTGAGGTACTCTCATCTATTAATGAGCCAATGGCAAACAACACAACAAATCATCAGCCTCTCCATTTTGCTGTCATCACTCTTCATCTTCTTATGCAATTGATAGATTGTTCTAAACATCAACATGATCGTGAAACGATTGAATTGGGTCCATACACAAACAGAATGGAGACACAGGCTGATACTCCAATGAGAGGAGATGAGAGAAGACCTGTGATGCCATCCAAGGGAAGGGAAAGTGAGATTAAAATAGGTCCAAGCCATCAGCGCTCTACTGTGCTGTAATGGTTTTCCATTTCACTCCACACATCCCTTGTGTTGGTTTAATGATGTCAAGTGTGTGTCTTCAATAGTCTAACCATGTGGAATCCAAATGAGTCGACCAAAGCTACTTTCGCACCATCAAGGGACCCTGTCACAAATCATATTTTGTGTAATGTGCAAACAGTTTTTCTGCATTTGGATTGAAATGTTGTAACCCAAACATTCAAATGAATAGGTAAAAGAGAAGTTTACCTCTTCACTCCATGAACGGGCGCCTGAACTTGTCCCGCATATTTAAGTCGCAAAGCACCATGTAGCCACAAATGCTCCTATATTTTAATACTTATGGTATTTACTAAGGCAATAGCAATACCGTAGACGACAATAATCAACACTTGATGCAACTTTATTCGCATGCTAGCCTAGCATTTAATTTATTAGCTGAGAAGATGCAAACAGATGGAAAGGTAGCTGTATTTTCGAAACTATAACTTTACTGTCTAGAGCTTCGGCCCACTGTTTACATAGCCTACCCCTGTCCCCAAATAATGTTTTTGAAAATAAATTGCTTAGTACTTTTATTGTTTATTTTCTGTTGATCTCTCTCTTTGAGCCCTAGCCTTGATCGGTGGCTGGATGAAATCAATAAATACCTAATTTGAATGACTGAATGATTACCATTACATGGCCGATTTAAGTCCAAAATACGGAGAACCCATCGTTAAAGGAAAGGAATATTTGTATAATTTCACCAAGCGAACCAACTTAATATAGCATATGATCCAAACTCTTGTACTTAACCTGCCAGGGTACTTTAACAGAAAGGCTTGTCAGGTATGAAGAGGAATGCAGGACCTTATCTATTCTACACAGTTATTTCATCACCCTTGTTTACTTACTTAATATCACATCTTTGCCAACATAATTTTTGCTCTGTTTATTTTCTTTAGTTGTTGGATTCTGATCTCAATTCGCCATGGTCACTGACCATCGGGAATCGTGTCATGATAAATACGAAGAAATCATACAAAGTTCCTATGATAAAATATTACACGATGATTTGTCCTAACTTTGAGAATGACAACACTCGTGCTTCCTTAGAATCCTGCTCAAACACAAAGGCATATTATTATGCATTATTACAGATATCCAAAAAATGAATGATGACTTACATAATGTGTCCTAAGATTCACAGATAAGTGGTGGAAGGTATCCACAACATGAATAATATCTGCAGGGTTCTTACTGTGGTACGCATTGATATTTAACCGTACAAAGCTGGACAAAAAACAGTAAGTTCCGGTTCTCGGCCCAAGTGAGTACCAGTCCGATTCAAGTCTGATTCAAGAATACAAGCTAGGCAGAGTAAAGAGGAAAAACATTTTGATTTTGGCCCAATACAAATTATTCTGGTGCCACTGACCCCCCATATGGACACTGTTGGTTTGATATGAAATAACAGACTGAGGTTGGCTCCTGGACACAAGCTCTCCAGAGGTCTTAATCCATCTTCCCAGAAACAATTAGGCTTTTGGAAATGGAGTTGCCCGGTAGGGACATTATTACTGGAAGCACACAGTTGTGCAAGTATATTTTCTGTTTTTATATGTTAATGTACCCAAGTTAAATGGTTTGTTTTATGTATTTCATGAAGCATTTTGTGGGCTGGTGTTGAATTTATGTGAATACAGCTATTTTTAGAACTACAGCTTAGTTCCACAGCCATCGATTGTCTCCTTACCACACATTGAGGTAAAAGACTATTGATTCACATTTTGCTGCCTTCCCCTTATCCCGATAGCTAATGCAAATCTGTGCTGTGTCTGTGTGTGTGTGTGTGTGTGTGTGTGTGTGTGTGTGTGTGTGTGTGTGTGTGTGTGTGTGTGTGTGTGTGTGTGTGTATGTGTGTGTGTGTGTGTGTGTGTGTGTGTGTGTGTGTGTGTGTGTGTGTGTGTGTGTGTGTGTGTGTGTGTGTGTGTTACTATTTGGGGTGCATTAGGGTGTGCAGTAATCTGAACTTAATCCATTTACTACAAATAAATATTTTATGTAAAGGTGTACTCTGTCTACCTAAATACTCAATCATGATGATTATTCTGTCGGGAGTTATCGCCAACTGGCCAGACATTTTTTAGGGCTAGCCAAACATTGCTTCATATGATTTGGTCAGATTCAGGTGGATATTAAAGATAGTCATGTTTAAAGATTCTGATTAAAGCACTGTATATTTGTTGTGAGGGTTCAGCATTCATTGACGCGCCCTTAGTTTAATTGCTTGCTCACAAAGCGGGATTTAGCTTGGTTTTAACAAAGCTCTCAATGTAGTAACTTGAAGTGGTATGAAACATAAAGAAATAGAATAACCTGAAAACTACAAATGAATAGTCTTATGCAGTTATTATAATACTGTGAGTTTATATAAGTGTTAATCTGTAGTGAATATCAAATTAATACTTTAAATAAAACATTATTTTACCCTGCTACAATATATGCTCAATTTATAAAAGCCAAACATATCAATAGTTAATAGTTTAATGCTATTGCTGTAAAAAATCACGCATTTAGATACAATAAAGAGGGGGGTAACATGTTACCAAAGGTATCTGTCTACAAGCAACGCAACAGTGCTCTACACACAGAAATTTACGACCAGAACTTGTATATTCACAGATTTTCTCCGGCCAAATTTTGCCGGTCCAATCAGCAGAAGAGGGAGTGGCTGATAACAATGACGTTGAGGTTGTGCGATAGTTTGAGTTGTAGTCAAACGATAGCGATTGGTTATGGAAGATCCAGAATTGCAAAACCAATAGTTTTAATCTCCAACAGACACCTGCCTTCAAGTGAGTTAACGTCTGTCAATGGAGAGAGGCCAGACTCTCTGTGCAAATGAAATGAAGTATGAGAGTCTGGTAGGACCAGGCTACAATTATGTTACCATTGGAAAGCTCATCAAATGATGAGTAAGATGAGGTGAACCTTTACTCTAATATAAACCCTATGAACCTTTCTAACAATGGCATACTCCTATGGTATGTGATGCAAAAATACTGTAAACATACCCATATATATTTTTATGTTTGGTTGTGTCTATCTGCCTATATTGAACTCTATTATTGCATGTCATTGCATTTGCTTATGCATTCCTTCAATGTTGTTTTTGTCGTATGTGTTATACACGGACCCCAGAAAGGGGTTGACTACAGCATTTTCAGTTAATGGGAATACTTTAATAAAGAAATCTTTGTTCTTTGCCAGGGCTGCATATAAAAGTTAAAAACACTAACTCTTGCACTAAGAGCAGGACACAACAACAGACTTTCTGAGCACAAGCACTATTGAACGCAACAATCGACTTTTTCTGTCTTTCTAAAACAAACAACCAAAAACAATGTTAATTGGTTTCTTTTAACTTGATTTCCTCCTCCTTCCATTTTAAGACAAAACAACGGGCCTTTAATGACAGGACCAATTTGTACATTCAGAGGATTGCCTGAAACTGATAAGAATAGTGTTGCCGGTCTGTTTGGCCATGTTTGTATGTCTCAGTTCCCAGAGTGCAGAGATTATAGAGACATGGAATGGGACAAGAAATGTGGGGGAAATGAGGCAAACAAGGAAGTAAATGAGTGAAAGGAGACCGAATGGAGGCGGAGGAGGGGGTGTATGTTTGAGACTGGGGGCTATCAAGGAAGGGATGTTGATGACTAACTCGTTACTAGTCTCTGGTAATATTGCACAACAACACTCTTTTATCTCCACATACAAAAGTGAAATGGAAAGATCTTGGGGAACTGCTGGGGAATTTATCATTATTTTTGCTGAAAAATCGAACAAAGAACAAATAAATGAGTGAAACTAAAGAAAGGGAATGTTCACAGCAAACTACAGTAGGGAGAAAAACACGCACAATGAAATTGCTTTCTAATCCAGTGAAATCTTTTCTTTTTCATCTACAGATTCTTTCTTTAAATGTGAAGAAGGACGAGGGCGGTGCAACGGTTTTTCATCATGTCAATATTCTCAATGAAACAATCCAACACTGCACAAGACCATTTGTGCCCAACCCCTATCTTGACCAAACATTTGCAAGATTAGCTGAATCTTCATTTTCTAATCACTAACTCAACATAGCTACAATATAAAGCAGGAGCCGTTATATCTTCCATAACAGTTTCCATCTGTAATTTATCTCTCAAGATAGAATTTGTGAATATTCCTTTGAAACTTCATGAAAGATTTAAGGATTCTCCAACAGCAGTTTTGAAACGGAATAAACGAATGAATATGATAATATGAAATCATAAACACTGTTTGTTCAAACACTAGTAGAACACCAGAAACCGTTAGACACATCACACATCCCTACATCAATCAAATTATTTAAACTAATAATAGTTTGCACAGAGGGCAGATTGATTCCCGATTGATATTTGAAGGTCACAACAAGTGAGAATATTTGATTGATGCAATTCCAGGGACTGCTGCATTGTTGTTGATAGCAGTGAGATCAAAACATAAAACTTGTCATAGTCAGATTACTATTTTGAGCCAGCCATTTTGTGGAGGGAAAGCATGCTAGCTGTGCTAAGTGGGCTGATGAATGGCATGAGTGCTACACTGCATGATGGATTTGCGTCATTGTGCGTGTTTGTGTGGTTTTCTTTATATGTGCACGTGTTTGTGCATTTACATACACCCCACCATCACTATGTCCATGGATCTATTTGTGTTTGTGTGTGCGTGCGTGCGTGTGTGTGTGTTTAGGTTTTTGAAGGTTGAGTGATGTTCTCTGTGAAGTGTTTTTGGGACCTATACAGTCAGGTCTTGGCTAGTAGAGGATTACTACAGAGTTTATCTCCTTCTAACACACATTGACCTCCAACCACTTTCACACACAGCTAATTGCTGGCTATGCTACTGTAGTGACTTTAAAGAAGGGAAGAGTGTGCAATAGACTGACTGTATTTATGAAATTTCGTTTTCGTTCTCCACCTGTCCACCAGATCACCTTAGACTTCACCCTCACTCGCAGTTTGTGCTTGGCGGACACAAAGTAACAAGTATAACTAAATTAAGCATGCACTGATCTCTGAAAAGTTCTCAACTGCAGGTTATTTTTACATTTGTATTTTGTTACAAATTTATTTTTAGCTCTCTTCACTTCGTAGCTGGCTACGGGCATGCATGCTACCCCCATCTGCAATCTCTGCATTCCCCTGATCGTCCTTGTCTCTGCATTCAATCTCTGTCGTTCTTTGTGGAACTGAGATTCTTTGATAAATACCTTTTTTGGGACGTTTCCTGAGTTCTCGTCTGTATTTGGATCCTATCCCATTTTTTCCCTGCTACTTCACCAGTACTGGCCGTGACAAAGTCTGTACTCGTGGGAGTGTGTCATCTCAAACTTTTATTTTGGTGTTTGACATGTTTAGGTGTGTCTGGGTCAGTTGTTTTTGCTCATAGCTGATTCCCTGTATGAGTGTGCTTCAGCTGTTTGTGGCGGGCTTTTCAAGTGAGTGAGCAACTGAGAGAGTTGAGAATACCGGCCATCTCTAACAATTATTCCACTTCACCCCGCCCTCGTCTGCCTCCCAGCACTTCTTTGGAGGAGCAGTACTCCACCATGCAGACCTGGCTGTGTTTAGACTCCCACCTTCACCCTGTGTCTGGCTGCTTCCTCCCCCGCCTCCTCATTAACCTCCCTCTCGTCCGCCCCAATACATAAGTTAGTTATCTGAGGTGTCATCAGTTTGTGTTTTTCTGTCGCACACTGTGTGTGTGTGTGTGTGCGTGTGTGCGTGCGTGCGTGCGTGTGTGCATGTGTGTGTGAGCATGCATGTGTCTTCATCTGTATACTTAAATTACAAGCGCAAGGCTTGGAATTGATTATATTAATCCATAGTTTCAACAGACTTAATGCAACTGATGACTCACTGAAATAATAAAAACCATCTTCATTATATTACCAATGCATGATTACCAAAGAGGAAATAACCATTGTTATTTCCTCATCACTCGAGTGACAAAACTTGGTACATTGACTTTATCTTCTTTCGTGTCATTTTCACCACAGGCCACTGTCTATTGGTGTTCCCACATTGTTTCTGGAATGCACCTGACTCATTATGATACCGGCTATATTGAACTAGGCTCACTCCATCATCACTATTTCATAACGTGAACATACCTGCTTTAATATTTATGGGAGGTAAAAGCAAACTGTGGCACGGGGATATTATTTAATACTCTCCTCCAGATGTTGTAAAACATTGTGGTACGATTAGCACACTCCGTCTGTAGCTAAACGTAATAATCCTTTTATGAAGCCAATACATCAGCGCTTCAGTATTACAGCATATTAAAACCCATAGCTAGTGGCGAAACATATGCTTAATTTACATACGTAATAGACTAATTGAGACACCGGTAAAATCACTATGATGTAAGTTATCCCCTGCACAGTAATGTCCCACAATCACACCAAAGAAAAGCACAGCGAGCCAACTATTATGGTATCCAGTTGACGGTAACCTTTAATGTGCTGTCCACAGGCATACTCTCGTTGTCCACCGAGGTTCAAATGGTCACTTTCACTTCATTATTATTCCTTGCGGACCCCCAGCTGTGATTACTTTCTGTTTCCCGGGCGACTCCTGGCGATTGCTGAATGTCTACCCGAAAGGCCAGCACGTCTAGTCCATTTAGGACAACCATAACACAAGGCCCCTTGGCACTCGTTGGACCTTCCTAGCTAGTTTTAAGTAGAAAGTAGCTTGCCTACTAACACACTGTGCTAATGTGATGGCAACACAAGTTCACTGTTCATTTTGTTTAATTTGCTTTATTTTCCCCCTCGACAAACTACACAATATGCAGAGGAGGTGTAAATTACATCGTCCCCTACAAATGCCAGCCAATTACACCACAAGACGGGTTGTCCGTTTTTGCGTGCGTTGCTAAAAGGTAGTCCCCCAAGACTTTGGTCAACCTGCACACAATTGAGAGCCACAGTGAGTTTTTGCAAAACAAGTTTTAGGTAGCATTCATTGCATAAGTTTCCGAACATCATTGCAAGAACGCTAGTGGGGGAGAGACAATTTAGCTCAATGGGGCTTTAACAAACCACTCCCTAAACTCTGCTACAAGGCAATGTGTAGGTTGGTCCCGCTGTCAGGGGTGTTTATTACCAAACCGACCTGTTCTTCTCCGAGGGTGAGCAGCTGTGTTTCAGGATGCCACACTGCAGGCGCCCTGGTCACACACACACAAATGCACACACATACACACAGAAGAAACAGAACAGACAGACACACACAGAACACACAAGCTCCCACAGAGAACACATGCGAAAATACCTGGGACAGGAAATTATGGCTTTACCTGGGCCAGCACTCCTAAATTAGCCCTCTCAACCCTCTCCTCATTTCCTACGGCGCTTCCAATATCCTTATTTACACTTGACTCCTCACTCTCCTCTTTTCTTCTAAACCCTTCTATCTTCTTCTCGTCTCAACTCTCCTCCTCTCTTCTCTTTTTCAATTTCTCTCCAATCTTCTCCCTGTTCCTCTAACCATTTCATACGCACCTCAAACCCTCCTACGGTTGAAATTCACTTTGGAAGTCAGCACTTATTTACACAAAAAAATAATAATTTTCACTTATGCATGTATCAGCTGTTTTTGTATGTGTCATGCTAGGTTAGATGGTGTTGTGTTTTGTTGGGGCTTTTCAGCCTCTGAATCTGCTCAGCATGGGAATGGAACAAATGTGCCAGCTATTTGAATGTGCTCAACAACACTGGAGAATCACCTGCTCCTACTGTTGGCTGAACTTGCATGCAGTCTGATCACTGCACGGGGCGACCTCAGTCACAAATAATTCTTATGCGTGCAGTAAACAGCAGTAATGTTGCTTATTGTTATTGTTTGTGTGTGTATGCGTGTATGTGTGTGCGGTCACGCACATGTTTGCAAGGGTGCAAGGGTCTATGTGTGTGTACGTGCATGCGTCTGTGTGTGTGTTTGGGCATGTATGCGTGAGTGTGTGTGGGGGTGTTTGTGAATTAACTCGGGCAACACTTCGAGACACGGCCCGAGATGAGCTCTAACAACTTGCCGATGTTTGACCTTTCTTGGCTTCCTCTCTGGTCAAAGCACCCGGCCTGACCACACCACGCCACTAGGGGATCCCAACCCTGACCGGCCCACGCACCCAACGAGGGAAGAGAACAAAGCATAGACGGAGCCTAAAGGCCGAAGTATACTACTCCGACTCCGTGATCCGTAATCAGACTCCGTAACTACGGAGACCCCTCGAAACCTCAAATTTCTCCGGCGGGACGTCGGATATGTCATGCAATTCGCCGCCCGATTGAACTGAATACTAACCATGTAAATAGTGTTGTAAATAAACTACCAAAGCTTTTCAAATCTTATTTGGTGTCTTATTGGTCCTTAATGTGCAAAGTAAAAAAGGTGCAAAGAAAATAAGTCAAACCTGGAAAAGTGAATCTGAAAAACGATTTTTTTTAGAGGACCAATCACAGCCCTTGCCATCTCCGTCTGTCTCCGTTGCCTCGACGGATAGTTAAAAAATGTTTTATGCGCACGTAGATCTATGGAGAGGGTCTCCGACTGGGTCTCCGACTGGGTCTCCGACGATGGAGAGGGCTCTCCTGGTCTACGTACAGCACTTTACGGAGTAGTATAAACCAGCCTTAAGGGCGGGCGCACCGAGGTGGGACGCTGAGAGGGAGAGAGAGAGAGATAGAGAAGGATGAGGAGGAGCAGGAGGTGTCGGAGAAGTAGAGGGAGGAGGAGGAGGAGGATGGGCATCAGGGGAATGGATGAGGAGGAGGAGGAGGAGGAGGGGGAGGAGGGAAGAGGGCGTTGCAAGTTATGTCATGTTTGAATAGAACTCCAGATCCCCAGCAGATTGACTCAGCGAAAGGTTGTCTCAAAGCGCAAACGCTTAGAGGAAAGGCCATGGACAGGAGGTCTATAAGAGAGATAGGGGGACGAGGAGGGTGGTGGAAGCAGTGAGGAGGGTCCATGTGGATAGGAATAGCAGCTCCAATTAAGATTTGTCAACAGATAGGCAGTGTCCTTTGTGTACTTGTGTGCTCGAGTGTGTCTGTGTGTGTGTGTGTGTGTGTGTGCATTTCATCACCACTGGCGTCTGTGTGTTTGTTTTCATTAACCTCCCGGCAAAGGGTTCCGCTGGCATAAATTGCCACATCCGTAGTCCATCCAGGTCATCACAATGAGGGAGACAATAAGGTCAGGTTGCCACAGCAACGGAAGACCAGGGAAAGCCATCAATGGGGCCAGATGAGCGATTGTTAATTTTGGTCTTGTGTGAGGTGTGACGTGCGTGTGCGTGTGCGTGTGTCTGTGTGTGTGTGTGTTACGTGTGTGTGTGTGCATGTACGCGTGTGTGTGTATGTGTGTGTGTTAACGCAAATGTGTATGTGCATGCTTGTGCGGGCACTTCTGTCAGGGGAGATAGAGGACAGATGATCAATAGGGAAAGGGAAGGCAGTGGCAGCGCGTGTGTCTGGCACTGCGCCCCTCCCTGTCTGTCGTCACTGGAGACGCTGCCTGCCCTCCCGATCCTTGGCCGGTTCACAAGGACAGCCAGCCACGCTGTTCCTTACCTGTGTCTCTCTGGTGGGTCCGTCTATTTCTGTCTTATCTCTATGTCTTTCAATCTTTCACTTTCTTTGCACACAGCCCCTGTGTAGACGCTGAGATGGGAGAGGGAGGGGGAGGGGGAGAGAGAGAGAGAGAGAGAGAGAGAGAGAGAGAGAGAGAGAGAGAGAGAGAGAGAGAGAGAGAGAGAGAGAGAGAGAGAGAGAGAGAGAGAGAGAGAGAGAGAGAGAGAGAGAGAGAGAGAGAACATGAAAGAGAGAGAAGAATAGCCTCAGTGTTAAGCACACTGCACAACAAGTGTTTTAAATGTGGAGGACTCGTGTTTACCACTGGGTGTTCAGTAATGGAAAAGCAAAAAAGGCCAGAATAGTTTATCACTGAATATAAATCCACCCTCTCTATAGATTAAGAGACTCTCTGGAAATAAATGATCAATTATGCCTTTTCTCAGAGTCTGATCGATTTTTGTAGACATAATCATTTTCAGGATGCAGCCCTTTTATCACATCAAAATGATAGTCCATGTGTATGTTTAGATGCTCCCATTCTCTCCAGAGGTTTCTTTGTTTTCTATGTTTAAATGTTACCGGTTATTGACCCAGTCTTCGGAGACGACCACACTCACCTTTACTTTCTCACACTTGTTTTGTGTTGTTTACTTTGTGTGGCTTATCAGGGTGTCATGAGATGGAATTAATCAAACAATGCGTATCCCTCCATCTTGGGATATGGACTTTCTGTTTGATGCGAGATTCAAACTCACGACCTCTCCGGTTACTTTACGACCCCACCATCCATCAACCTGCCCCATTTTTCATTTCAACATGTCACCGAGGAAAAAAGAACTATGCTTGGTGTACCTTGATATTAGATATAAAGAGCGCTTTTATTGCTGGTTCTTTTTGGAGCAAACCAGGCCTTATTTTTCTCTTGATCCAGATCCAAGGTTTAACTAAGATCAGGCTGTCTGACAGATAATCTCTTTCTGTCGCATCACCTTCAAGCCCGTACTTGGCACTCTCATTAGAGATCCAGTGTGTGTGTGTGTGTGTGTGTGTGTGTGTGAGAGTGTGTGTGTGTGTGTGTGTGTGTGTGTGTGTGTGTGTGTGTGTGTGTGTGTGTGTGTGTGTGTGTGTGTGTGTGTGTGTGTGTGTGTGTGTGTGTGTGTGTGTGTGTGTGTGCGTGCGTGCGTGTGTGTGTGTGTGTGTGTCAACACCAAGTCAGCTTTCTGCACAACTTTAACATCCATTCTTTTTGAATCTCTTCTTTCCTCTCTCCCCTCCCCTTGTCCTCTGTCTACTCCTCCCTTGCTCACAGAGGTCGTTCTCTCCATTGTTCCCCACCGAGGCTCGTTGGCCACAGAGACGTATCTATTATCTTTCTCTCTCTCCCTCTCTCTTCCCAGCAGACTGCATCCAAGGTTTTTCGTTTTTTTTTGCCAAAGTGCATGTAGAAAGACATTTAAGACCAACTTTTAATCATACATTTCTCAAATAAATGTTACCTGTATGAGATACATGAACAAAAAATATACTATAATATATACTCGATTCTGCATACAACATAGAAAAAGATTATTTCTACAAAAATAGCAAGACAGACAGAGAGAGATAACACTGACCAATCTGGCCATGGGTGTGCTGCAAATGCTGTGAGAATTAACACACTGCAAACTTCTAACAAAGATTTTTTTTTTAATTGAAAGAGAAGAATTAGCCCCAGACAAGTGCTGTGCTGGCTCTATGGCCCAAACGCAGCTTGAACCAAACAATCAAGATCATCAGGGACACCCACATCCGAGCCATGATCTCTTCCAACTTTTGCCCTCTGAAAGACGCTCTCTGAAGACTGGAACGACGCACTTCAACAACAGCTTCTACCCTACAGCAATTAGACTGCTCAACTCCAGAAGATTTGCAACTCTACTTATTTATCCTCTCTCGCTATTAATCCCCCCCCCCACCGGACTGAGCTACAAAAAATACCACCAACATTGTTGTGTGTGGCAATTAAAGTTTATATTCTATTCTATTCTATTCTATTCTATGCTAAGAAGACTGAGTAGTAGACCAGGGTCGAAACCTGGGCAGCGAGGCAACTCACATATTTCTTTATTATTATCATGGCTTATAATTGACTGGAAATCCTGAATCCTGTCAAGGATGAAGAGAGCATTCTCTCTGCCTGCTTTGAAGACTTGATTCATTTCCTTACTTCTTTCCAAGGAGCTTTCCCACTCAAAATCACACTTTTTTTCACAAGAAACTTTCTGTCCTCATCCACAAAGGTCAAACCCTCATCCTGTCAGCCTGTATCACAAAAAAAATCCTGTCATTCAGCCTCATAAAACACACACAACGAGGCACATACTCTCTCCCCCACACACACACACACACCCACACACAAAACACAAACGCACACACCGCTGTAATCTATTTCCTCACTCCAAACCGAAACACACTCTCTCCCTCAGGGTTGGCTCTCACCTCAGCTGTGTTAGCCATTCACACTTGTGCTGCAAAATCACACGTTCTCTACAAAGGTAGTCCAGCACACCAAGACGACCTCTCTCTCTCTCTCTCTCTCTCTCTCTCTCTCTCTCTCTCTCTCTCTCTCTCTCTCTCTCTCTCTCTCTCTCTCTCTCTCTCTCTCTCTCTCTCTCTCTCTCTCTCTCTCTCTCTCTCTCTCTGCCTATATGACATGTCATTCGGTTGCTCTGAACCCATCACATGAAATGCTGAATTCATCATCCACACCTTTACAACCATTCACCCTTCCCTTGACAAAATAACCATCCAGCCGCTCTCATACTCACCAGAAACACAAAGCAATGCTCTTTAAGTAAGTAAGTGTTCTCCATTACAATTGAGAAACGTCTATAGAAACCCCCCTAATGGATAAAGCAGCAATATTCACTTCGGACTAATAACGTGAAAGCACTTGAATTTAATTAAAAGCCAACGCGTTAGAAAGCATATTAGAGTATTTCACCCATTAACCGTGTCTTAATGGTTATCATTGTGCAAACATTGTGTACTACACAGATGCATTTGTGTGATGGTGTGTGTGTGTGTGTGTGTGTGTGTATGTGTATGTGTTTGCGTAGGTGCATGTGTGTGTGTATCTGTTTGCAGGGACGTGTATGTGAGTGTCTTTTAGTGTGTATCTATGCGTAGTGATGCGTGTTTGTGTTTGTGAGTGGGTACTTTAGAATGAACTGTAATAGTGTGACCTGGGGTGAATCTTCATTTACCATTAGAGAGACAAAATGGAGCACATTGGAGTTCCTTAAAGTGTATCTGAACCCCCTGTTTCAGCTTGAATTCTAACACTATGAGACAAAATATAATATGTTTTGTGCTAAAAGTTATATGAAGGAGGATGTTGTGTTATTATGACTCACGGCAAGTTTGTGATAATATTGTGTTTGTTGAGTTGTGTATGTGCTATAAAGAGCGAGTCTTATATGACATGCCCCATATACTGTGGCATTTTAGGCCTACTCTAGGATTCCAAGAGGCTTAAGCCTCTCTAATACATGGCAAAAAGCATAAACCACTGCCCAGACAGAAGTCCCCACATCCACACACAACTCGTACCTTACTCATGACGCCAAAGTGCCTCGGAAAGGGCACAACGTCATAAAAATAATGCAATTGAGTTTTGAGCAGTGTAGAACATTCACAAACTGGTTAGCAGTCGGCATGACAAAATTCGTCAATATGACCAATATGAATGTGATGCGTCAATATGACCCAAAATCACCCATATTTGCTGCCACAGTGTCCCTATCGACTGGGGATGGAAACCAGCTATGCATCACGTGACTGCCAAGGTTCTGTCTGTGAAATCGGAATGGATAGAATTCCTCTTTTTCTCAGTGGAAAATCCAGTATTTTACGATTATTTGGGCATTTTTATATGTATTTGGTAACATTTCGAGCAAGATATGCTTTTTTTAATAATCTAAGTTCAGTGAGTCCTTACGACGTTTCGATTGTTTTCTATCGTCGCCATGGTGGTTTCTATGGCCACTGCTTTTGCTGAAACCATGTAGCTTGCATGTTGTTATAACTCATTTATGTTGTGTTATTTTTTGTTTGATGATGCCTGAAGACTCTGTGTGCCACAGTTCTTAATATTTTGTGTTGTCCATTGGATATCTATATCTCCATTCCAAGGTTAATTCTATATATGTGTAAATATATATTAAGGCAGTAAGGCAGACGGAAAAGATTTTCAAAAGACAACAATTATCTACATGGGGTGGTAGCCCCTAAGTGGTGCAACCAACAGAGGACCTAGGGGCCAAAGAAACTTGACATTGAGATTGATTGAGTTATGGGGTACATTTTTTTTGAAAGAGAGTAGTTTCACTCGGTCACACTTTGTCCCTCGCATGGATGACAACGGATGATACATCTGGGTGACGCATTTATGTTAACATCACTGCAGTTATATGCACCAACTACAAGCACCATGTCATTTTACAAACTCTGCATTTTGCTTGTGAAATTGTCAACTTTTCACTTTTCCCTCGCTGGGAATGCTCTCCTCGCCTACCCAGCGAGGGCAAAACCCATTAAAGCAACCAAAAAAGGCCAATCATTATTTTTCATATCAAAATGAATTATATGCAAACATAGAGCTACACATGAATACTTGATACTCGTACTTCAAAACAAAACAGCAGTTATTATGTGACACACTGCGAGTCTAGAGTTTGGCCATTGCAGTTGTGCATTAATTCCCGATGTAGTACTCAGAAAGCATTGATCAAGTCGCATCACAGGACCATCGAGGTGTGCCGACAAAACTGTTATTCTTAGAGAACACGCAAAAGATCACATCAGCCCCGAACCCCTTTTCTATCCAGTGCTTCCCAGCTGGTGGAGCGATGGTGGTGCGATGGTGGTACGATAGCGGAGCGATGGTGGTGCTCTGCAGTGGCGGGCTATAAGGGAATAATGATCCGTGTCTGTGTAGGCCATTAGTGAGTAAGTGGTTGTGTTGGAGAACCTGTCTCCCTGACGCCTGCTGTCACTTTGATAAATATGCAGCAGGCAGACTCCTTCATATGGAACAACTCCCTGCTACCAGGAGAATTACAGGGCTGCCGTTTAGTTTATCATGTCACAGCCATAGCATATATTAATTGCGTAATTTTTTCTGTTTGTAAATGATTGAGCTAAAAGAAACGTGCTTATTCGTTTTTGTTTTATTTATTGCTTATGTGTGTATGTGGCATGTTCCCGTGTCCCACAAGGACATCGATCACATGCACCAGTTGTTGAAGTTAGAGTCTGTGTGTGTGTGTGTGTGTGTGTGTGTGTGTGTGTGTGTGTGTGTGTGTGTGTGTGTGTGTGTGTGTGTGTGTGTGTGTCTATGCATATTCAAGTGACTATTGAAGTTTGTCTGTGTTGCTCTGTGTTTGAGTGTGTGCGCAAGTTTATGTGAGCATGACTGTGTTAGTTAAGGGATGTGTGTTGATGTGTGCATGTCTAGTAATGTCTGTGTGTGTGTGCATGCCTGCATCTTTATATGTGTATGTGCGTATCTGTGTGTGTGCGTATGTGTGTGCGTACTGTATGTGTTTGTGTGTGCGTGTGCTTGTCTGTGTAGGTGTGTGTGCGCATGAGTATGTCTGTGTGTGCATTTTTGTTTGCATGTGTATGTGTTTGTGAGTGTGTGTGTGTGTGTGTGTGTGTGCGCGCTTGTGTACTTGTGTGCATGTGTGTGTGCATATGCAGCCCAAAGGGGGAGCAGGGCAGAGAGGGGCTGCATGACAGCAGTAGCCCCAACATGCCTCCCCGCCGACAGGGAGAAAAGGCCTGTCAGCCTGGTTGTTACCCAGCGTTGTATTCACCCTTGACTCCCTTCAAGAGATGGTTTGTTTGAGTCACCTCCGCAAACCTCCTGCAGGTATTCAGCCAGACTTCCTGGCAAGACTGCCTCTTTAATTCATCTTATTTTCAACTCATTTCACACTCTCGTGAGATGGACTCTGATGAAAAGAGCTCAATTCACGCCCCACTGAATAGCATTTCTTCCTTAAAAGAATACATTAAAAGATGCACTCTTTGGTCTTTTTATGAGGTTGCAGAGAGAAGAAGCTGGCGTCCAACACTGTATGCATCCCTGCACTCCTCCACATTGTCCGTGTGAAAGGCCCCCTCTGGTATAAAGCTACCGTATACATTCACTCATTACATGGTTAGTGCTTGTTTTTTCACCACCCTGGGAGTCTTCTGTCCCACAGGCTGTTGCTGCTTTTTTTCGACTGCCAGTCCAGTGCAGATGCTACGCAACCTTTTGTCAGTGTGTGAGAGGTGGAATGCAAAACGGTCTTTTTGAGATGCTTGCAACTGAATCAGCCTTCCCCATTCTCCCACTGACTATTTAGCAACTGAAATTGTTTCCTTGGCATTTGTTTGAGAAATTCCTTCAAGGTCAAACAGACGTTGATCAATGTATTTGCTGCTTTGCTCTGCTATTCACCCTTTTATCTGTGTCATCCATGCCAATGCACAAGACTGGATAACTGTGTTGTGTTTTCAGTTTATGCTTTAAAAATTGTCTAATAATCTTTGGTTCTTATTGATTAAATATTGTTTCAATTCAGTAACTATGCAAACACTATACTTGGGAAAAACACATTATCTAACCACAAAGGAACAAAACTAATACAATTAATATGACTTTATAACCAATGGAACAAATGCATAATTAAGGTGATTTAATAGATGGATGTTTCAGAAGTATTCGTATTACGCGGTATATATATATATCAATCAAAGCTCATTGTTATTACCATCATCCTTCATCCATGAGCACTTCTTTATATTACATTACATTCACTTTTCAACTCTCTCCTCTGTCTGAATCCAGCTCTCTCTATCCCTCTGTATTCTATTCATTCTCTCTTTCACAATAGGAAGTAACTTAACTCATAAATCCTCACAAGTTTCTGAAGAGAAAAGAAAAGAGAGAACAAAACCGAATCATGCTTTTCAAAACTGGGCCAGTGGGTTAAGCTGCAGGCTGCAGCCCAGCACAGAGACGTACTGGCCAGCCCATGAACCACAACGCACAGGATCATCTCACACTGGGAACACTGGTCTGGCAGCCCAACTAGTCTCCCAGTCAGTCCTATCTCTGTCTCAAGCTGTATGGAGGGGGTTGTATGTATGTAGCGTAGGGGGGATTGATACCAGCTCTGCCTTTATGACGGATCCAAAGCCCAACGTTTGTCGATGTGTGAGTGGGAAGACAATCCTCATTTTATTTGACTAATCTGAGGATTATCAAAAGCAGCTTTTATAATTTATTTTACTAATCAGCTTCAGTGCATTCAACAAATATGGAACTTCTCTTTAGCTGCGCATCCTGGGCAAACAGACACACACACACATACCAAGCGCACACAGGATCAGGAATGAAACCCAAGTTTGTTGACAGAGATATTTTTCCCCTGTCTGGCAGATTTCATTGTGTTCCAATGCTATATGTGGCTGTTGCTATTCCAACAGCTAGTCAGGCTGGGTTGGATGTACGAATAACATGATTGCATGTTGGTCTAGACCAACATGTTTGTTTATGGACTAGCATTTGGCATTATCTCTGCCTTTCTCTATCTTTTCACATAATTTATCATCGGCTAGACTAATCACTTTTCTCAATTAATCTCATAATCACGCTCAAATGATCCACAGCATAAACACACTTTCATCAATAGACAAGGCAAATGAAATCGTGGTGGTACACAGCGGTGTTGCATATCCCCACTTGGATCATGTTCACATTGCTTGTCCATTCAAGTCATTTATATTTCATATTTTATATATTGCTGACAGCCTATCATTACCAGTTACATTAAGAAAACATCATCAGGATGTAAATTATGTAGCATCTTGGATCTCAGAGGAGTTATATCACCAATCAGTGTGTGTGTGTGCATGCGTGCGTGCGTGTGTGTGTGTGTGTGCGTGTGCATGGGCATGTCTGCCAGTGGGTCGAGGTTTTTGTTTCTGTAAGATACTTAAGTACACTCACATACCGGAAACACAGGTTGTCCACATCTACTTGGCAACAAAACACTGTTGAAACTATAGTGCACTATTGATCAAGGGGTCAGGGACATGGTATTCTGAAAGTGGTTTCATGCAAAGCCATTATAATCCAGATAATTCTTCCCTTAGAACCATATTGTATAGGCAAATACTCGTATCATTGTTTTTGTTTTGTATTTTTATGTTGACAGCATAAAGTGGAAATCTCGAAGATCTCCATTTCGTTGTCCTAGGCAGCAGCTATGGTGAAACAAAACAGCAAGCCGCTACAAACACACAAGTGAGTTGAAGAGCGAGTCTGAGGTGGTAGCTCCCCCATCCCCTCTCTTGCTGAATTACCGCTGCTGGGTGATGGAGTATTCGTCATTAATTGCCCGCCTTTCATTTGAATGCATGGCGGTAATGTCGCCACAGACACCAAGTACGTAACATTTATAACATTATGGCTTTCATCATCATTGGGCTCATTGGCTCAATCACCATAGGATAACATCATTCAGCGGTAGAGCGGGACTGCCACTTAAACCATCTTGAGGTGTCATGTTCCTTAGTCTTCATTTGAGAACTGCCCGTCCAGGTATTCTGACCTTATTTCATGCCCACGCCCCTGGGAGTAAGAGCATGAGCTCTCCCATAGGAGAAAGCAGTCCACTAATTTGACTGCCAGTCAATTCAAATTCAGAGGTTTTTGCAAATTATTGCTACCGTATTCCTTTTACAACCCTCAGTCTCACACCGAAATATAGTATAACTATGTTGGTCCAAATTGGAAAACGTTGTCGTTCTACAATAATGGCTCCAAAAATGTGAGATGCCTAGGTTTTATGGCCTATTCTTTTCTATATGCCTGTGTCCTGTGTCTGTCTGCAAAAACAAACAACATTCTCCTTGGAATATGCAATATTTTGAGATAGATTCAGCAATAATAAGGTTTTGATATAAATTTCTATCTAGAAAAGTGTATTACACTTTCATAAAATTCGTTCAGTGATTGTATGTGGCTTTCGTTTTGTTAGTAATTACGAAAATCATTTCAGGTCTCTCAAAATTGTTGGTAAACAATGTTTTATATTGTTGCTGTGGTAGTGGATAAGGACACTGTTATCGCTGAAAACCAAACATGGCTGCCATTCATTTGAATATCAAAGCTATATTAACATTGTTTCGACATTAAAATGCTTTTTGATAAAAGTTCTAGTTTGGGTGTCACCATTTGGGTGTTTTGAGGGACAATATCGTGATAGGATATATTCTGCTTAAGAAGTGCATGGATGCATATATCCTGCATTTAATACATGAGCATGAGCATGAACATGTTATATGAGCACAATATTTAAAATATATGGCACAAAATCCCCTAAAACATTGATTCTTGGTGCCTCTGATAGGAACAGGAAACTGTGATGAGTTAAATGTATACAATGTAAGCAGTTTATTGACACAAAGTCAGATTAGGATTTATCACCTTCATACAGCGCTTCAGTGCTTAAAATATTTAAAGATAAATGAATTAGCCAGCTTTTACAACAATCCATAGCGCACTTATTGCTTTAACAACGTTAGCCTACTTGTGACAGCTGAGCTGCCGTACAAACTAGGTTCCGCAGGCTATATATGTCTAAATAGCAACCCAGTCCCACGGAAATATGTGACACTGTCACGTCACGTAATTTAATCTATCAATTCGTAATCTGGGACACGTAATTTAATTTTCTCCGTGCCAAAAGCTCAAATTTCAAACTCATTCTAAAAAGAAGAGATGAAGCAGCTACCTTTTTTTTCCGTCGCGGTTTGCTTACAGAGCAGCGCACCTGCATTAAATATATCCGTGAATTTTCCCAATTTCTCAGAATCAAAAGGTGAAAGTAGAAACGATGGCCAAAAGCTGTCATATTGTTCGAAATTTGTGCTTTTGGCACGAAAAAATTGAAATCAAGTGTCCCACATCACGAATGAATAGATTAAATGACGCGACAGTGTCACGTATTTCCGTGAAACTGGGTTGTAAATAGACACATATACTATCACATATACACATATCCGCAAGATAGAAAAGCACAAGTGCAATGATAAAGGTAAGCTGCATATGTATAGTACTACAGAACCAGATTTATAGTTTTTTTAATTACTAAAGATGGAAAGCGGAATCTACCTGAATTATCTCAAATATCAACCACATTATCGAGTGTGTGGGAAGAGGGAAGAGTCCTAGTATGCTCTTAAATTGTGTGTGTGTGTGTGTGTGTGTGTGTGTGTGTGTGTGTGTGTGTGTGTGTGTGTGTGTGTGTGTGTGTGTGTGTGTGTGTGTGTGTGTGTGTGTGTGTGTGTGTGTGTGTGTGTGTGAATGTCTTCCCCTAGTGTGTGTATGCCCAAGGCCAAGTTGCCTTGACAGCCAGGCCCTTTTAACGTCTCAAATTATAGGGTGGTGCCTGTTGTACTCAAATTCACCACTTTTTTATGACTGAGGGCATTAAACTCTACTTATATTATACGTTTGGAGGCTCTAGCCCAACCGGAAGAGATGGAATTGGTGGGTGATCTAGAACACTTGGGAACGAGCTAAAGACTTTGGGATTTTATCTTTACGAAAAGAGGGTCTAAAATACTTTTAGGCCACGATAATACATTTGGTGGTTCCAGCCCAACCGGAAGTGATGTCATCTCTCGCTGAGAGGTCACATGAATGGGGAGCCTAGAATGAATTGTGTATATGACAAAGACGTCTCTTTTATATGAATCAGGGCATTAGGTTCTGCTAAAAGCACCATCAAATGCTCCATTAAAACGCATTTGAAACACAAGCCGTTGCTAGATATTGATCTTAAGATAGAGAGAAACTCAGTCATTAGACCTTCAACCAGCGTGCATCTTGGGATCACTCTGTACAAATTTTGGGTCCCTTAGCAAAAAGGCCCTAACCTTAACCCTAACCTACGGATCCCCCCCTCCCTGCCCTCGGGGCCTAAGATTACCAAGGTTCAGCATGGGAGTCACAGTCAAGTCCTTGAATAAGGCTGTGAAGTCTCAGGGCCGAGGACCTTCCTTTATCAAAGATTTATTTTAAACCCCACTCTGATCAACTAGTTCTTCCAGGCAACACCAGCCTATTGGGGAGAACGTTGGAGAAATATTGGATGTGTCATTCCAGGGACCAAGGGGACTGTGCATATGCATTTTGGTATCTCTAGCTGTCTTGAAAGGGCGATAATTGGGGCATGACCTCCAGCGGGCAACAGCGGGTTTCTAGTTCCCCATTTTTGGTGGGATG
Organism: Gadus chalcogrammus; assembly: GCF_026213295.1. Lineage (NCBI taxonomy): Eukaryota > Metazoa > Chordata > Actinopteri > Gadiformes > Gadidae > Gadus > Gadus chalcogrammus. Next base: position 11,758,451 of record NC_079425.1, on the reverse strand, counting down.
GTGATGGAAATGTGTGCCTTAAAGCGTGTAGACACAGCTAAAAAAAAGTGAATGCATTTTGCTCGTAACTATTTAACGCTATGAAATAGAGGCCTGATTCTGAGATAGCATGTTAGGTTGGAGTAGGTCTGGGAAGAACTCAAAATCTTGCAAACGAGTCGTGGGTGATGCGCAACGAAATGGAGCCTTTGTCACCAATCATTGCATCACTTCCTGTATGGCTTCGGGGTTCCTCATTTATCATTCTAGTATATTTGAATGCCCTCTTTCATATAAATGACACCACCACCACTGGGGCGTGGGAACAATTCTCCATATCCATATGGAGAGGAGGTGCTTGTGGACAGTAGGGGTACACCATACATAAATAGGAAGCTTGCAATTAGCATTTGACTCAAAACTTTTCTTTCAATACATACTCAGGATCAGGAATGACCTCTAATGCATGATAAATTAATGAATTGTTTCAAATAAACCTACCACGTTAAATCAATGAGCTTGGTGCTTTGTATGAGGGGCTGCCTGGGACAGAATTCATACTTGGTCTTACGCATACTATTATAATCTTGCATATACATCATTATACTCATATACACATACTATTATGCTCCTTTTACATGTATGTATGAGAGTGTATAGTCGTGTATGTGAGAGAGTATAGTATAGCCTGGTCCTACCAGACTCGTACTTCATTTCATTTGCACAGAGAGTCTGGACCTACTCAATTGACAAACGTTAACTCACTTGAAGGCGGGTGTCTGTTGAAGTTTAAAACGATTGGATCTGCCCAGTGCCACCCTGGATCTGCCATAACCAATCAATAACGTTTTGCCGGGAATCACGTTGCACGCAGGCTGTAAACAAACCAAACACCGTGCATGAAGATGTCCGTCAACGAGAACTGACTTTAACGTTGTTGTTCTCCAAATGGACAACAATGGAGCATCTCCAGAGTGGCATAATTAAGCATAGCCAAGCAAGCTGCAGTCCCTATTTTTTCTAATTTCTTATCGAAGCTCACCTCAAAGCATTTGGAAAGGAACTCTTATTACACTGTCCTCTCCAAGCTTGTTGTAGAGTGACATAGCTCTGATTGACCCTGTGAGGCACATTCCTACAGTGAAAACTATTTAAAATTAAAATCATCATATATACTTTACTTACTTTTTTCTTACAATTTCGTGACATGCCTGTGTCTAGGGAGTCTAGCTAAACTGATGAAGACATCAACACAAGTTGCCAACATCTATTCCACACCTTTTAGGGTAAGTGAAATCACAGACCCAGTATATTTAACTACAAGCATCATGGAGAATAGCTGTCAGATCGTTTCACCTGAAAAGTGACATCTCTGGGGATTTATATCAAAATCATAATCCATATTTCTTCAGTTAATTTACGTATTTTCACCAATTTACGTATGTGATCACGTATGTGATGAAATATGAGCTCATCTTAGAGTCACAAGCCAGCATAGGGAGCCTTCAAATACTATTGATATTCGAGAACTTTCATTATCTATCTTACAGCTGGAAGGAAATCTTCGGTATGTCAAGATATTGTGTTTCTTTCATTCTTCCCAACATTATCTGGTGTCATCGTACAGCTACCTAGCAAAAACTTTAACAGGAATCGAGCCAGGTGTCTAACGCTGATTCCCAATACACCCCTTCACCCTAACCCTTACCCCTACGCCTCACTTTTGCGAGTTCACGCGCAGGTTAGTCTTGTCCTGATAGTCATTTTATTGAGGGGTAAGGAGTATTGTGGGGGGGGGGGCTAACATCCCCTTGAAAGTAAAATTTTTGATGGGCACACTAGCAAACGTGGGTTGTGACTTGCTCCCGCAATACGTTGCGAGAAAATGGAATCCTTTGTGTTTCATGTGATTTATATCTGTTTTCACATTCCGTTAAGCTCGCTGCCTCTTGTTGGTTTTGGCCTGTTCTCTTGAACAGGCCAAGAGAACGTCGAGAAGCGAAGGGTTCCATCTGGTAAGGCATGGTCGCGACCCCCTTTATGACATGTTGAGGAGCTTCAACCAATAGATTACCATCAGGTTAACAAAGGCTTTTGGGTTAGTGGGGGACAGCTGCCCTCAGGAACCCGACAGAAGTGTATAAGAACTCCTGACTTAAGCCATGCAGTGGACTTCACCTTGCAAACCTTTAGAGAGACGCAGGGCGAACTCCCATCTTAGCCTTCAGATTATTGTATTGTATGCCTATTCTATTCTTTATTGATGCATGTTGTGATGTATCGTTGTTTTTACTATTATTACAAGATATATGACCATAATTGTCCACAAGTATTTTGTGCTTTTTGCGTTTGGAAATCTCATCTGCCTTAGACGCAATATCTGGTAAAGGAATTGCCACGACATGAGCATGGATAATATTCTTATCTAATCATACCGCTTTCTTTCCATGTGGTTAAGGTTACCATCCTGACCATATGGTTACCAAAGCTACCATATGTGTCCCTTCCAGGGACACATATTGAAGTATAAAAAGATCTATTCGGAAATTAAAGAGTTAAGAAATAACTAGTGCACATCACAGAGAAAAGCAATAAGCAGCTTCTGGAGACCATGAATGGCTTTCTACTGAGGTGCAAGTCCTGCTCCAGCTCCAGCTCTGTTTTGAACCATAAACGCAGGTTGGCCACCTTTAGGCCCAATCCCATTTCTACCCCTTACCCCTCCCCCTTGTTTTGAAGGGTAAGGGGTAAGGGGTAGAAATGGGATTGGGCCATCGGACCCCTTCCCCTTACACCTTCCCCTACCCCTTCAAAACAAGAGGGAGGGGTAAGGGTAAGGGGTAAGGGGTAAGGGGTAGAAATGGGATTGGGCCTTAGATCCAACTTGCAGTACGATGGACGACTGGTCTGGAAAAGGAAATAAATCGCATAATATAGTCCGAATTGGAAGGACTTTTACTACTTGACACTAGTTACATACAATGCATGTGTACGGTATTCTATCCTATCAGACCTGATGATGTTTCAAAGTAAACTGTTTATTTTTATTGTTTATTACGTGTATCACAAAGGGGTTGATCCAACAACAATAACTTTAGTTATACAAGCATGCTGTGTGCATTTGTTAACTACAACACAACTTTTTGCAGTATATTCTACATACCTCAAACGGATCCACCAGCATTCCAAGGAAGCGGATACGGCGTTGATGAAGTCTTATTTTTTCCACATTTCTTAGACAGCAAAAATATGTTTAAAACCCACGCAAGAAGAAACACCACAGCTGTAGCCGGTAATGTGAAACTCAAAACAACAACAGACTTGTCGCGTCTATTTACGTAAACGCGGTCGGCGGCTATCGATGAGGTGACTGGGTCTTGAAGGGTTGTCCCATTTCGTAGGGGCAGAATTCCTGAGGGGTATGTTTAAGGTGTAAGCTTAAGCGGTAAGAGTGAAGGTTTGGGTGAAGGACCTGCCAATCTCTCTGCTTATCCCTGTGCCAACACCAACATCAACACCACCGTCTTTCAAATCAGGTTAATATCATTTTGTGTACATATACTACAGCTTACTCTGGCTGGTTTCTCCCAAAAGATTCAGCATACTTTAACTAAGGAACATTACTCTAATATTCGTAAGGGTTGCTCTTCAGCTTTTTGAGTCAAAGGTACGTACAGCTACCAAAGATTAACATTCTACAAGATGTCCATTGCAGGAACAATGACTTAGAAATATGTATTTTTTTATGCAATAGGATAAGTGCCCAGTCAGTTGGTGTGGTCTTAAACATAGAACCACCCTAACTCTATTTATATGTGTTTTTTCATTCCTATTTATTTTCATACATTTACTTTAATTAGGAACAGGTGACTTAATTCCCAATGGATCATCCCTGTAACATCTTTACCCAATTGATGCCTGCACCCGCCCGATCATCATTCATTATAGATAGGTTGACCAGACGTCCCGGTTTTGAGGTATGTGTCCCGACTCATCCCGACAAAAGCCTGTTGCGATGCTAAAATGTCCCGGTTTCCACCAACCATTATGAAATGTCCCCTGTTGACAGCGTTAACATAGCCAACGTAGTTTCATTAGAGCCCAATCATCAACTGAAAACCACATAGAGAGAATAATGCATCCAGCATATGATTTCAACAATGTGTGAGGGCATACACAACAGGGATGGTCGCACAATGGATGCTGATGTAAACAAGTGGACGAGCGCTGGGCGGAGATGATCGTGCATTTCAGAAGCAGACAGAACTGATCGTCTAGGTCAACTCCTTTCTGCCTGATGAAATATAACGTTTTCCGGATGTTCACATTTCAGAACCAGTCAATATGTTAACCTACTTATTATTTATTCATTTATTTATTTCCAACCGCGACCCGCCCGCAATTCATCCAAGTATTACGTTTTCACGCAATCCACCCCTGACTCATTATCGGCGGGGAGGGATGCGCAGTATGACCGCCAATTGCGCATCTCAATTAACTACAGATTAAATAGACACTGTCATTAGGGTTTTTGTAATGCTTCAAACAAAGGAATTCTAATGCTATGACTGCTGCACACGCATAAAATGTTTTGTTCAAACATGATTTGGATCCCTTCAGGTAAGATTTGACTTTGCTTACAGTTGAAAGCGCAAGTGTAGTACTTACGTTTCGGTGCCATTTCTTTGTTTTTGCAGGTTGACCCATCGCTGACACATTGGACGAGCCAATGATAGATCCTTTGAAATACACACAAATAACACAGACAAATAAGAACACGACTGAAAATGACAATATTTTTAAGTCTACAACATATTTTTAGAGCAACGGTTGTGTCATCATAGCTGTATTTCTGAAGTCAAACCACATTAGCCTATGAAGCAGCTCTGTTATGAACTAGGATATAAATCCCAGCCATATAGATGCCCTTACTTCAATAGCTTAGGCAAAAGTGACAGAAATGAACAGAACTCAACTTGCTAGAATCTAATAAGAGGTAATAATTGGTCTGTACAAATCATAGCTGGTGAAATGACAAATCAAATCAAGATCACATTGCCGAATGTTAAAATAATAAAATAATAATACAATTATAATATTATATAGGCTACTTATATATTATATACTTCTCAGCTGACTTTGAAGTGGACTGATGTAAATTTGCGTGTCCTCCTGGCATTAATGGGCGACCATCTCACGTGACCTATGACATGGATCAGCTTCAGTAATCAGAACAGATCTGCTGTCCAAGAAAAAAAACAAAAAACGAACAATGTTTCAAAGTGGACTTCCTGCTGAAAAAGTAATTAAAATACATATTGGGGTCTCCTCTTCAGTTGGGCAAACACTTCAACCTAGTGAGCAAATCAAAAGGCAAAGGAGTCCTTTGAGGGAATTTTGTGCATCAAACACTTCATTTCCTGCATTCAGGAGGTTTATTATGCACCGATTTGTCCCTTCTTTGCATACATTTATGTTGGAAATTATTTTATTTATGTTAAGGAAAACAATTAATTCAGGCCCCAGGTGACAATTAAAAATATGATGGAATAAAATGCAGTAAAGCTTTCAGTTGTATGTGTGTGTGTGTGTGTGTGTGTGTATGTGTGTGTGCGTGTTTCTGCGTGTGTGTGTGTGTGTGTGTGTACGATAGATAGTAGTATGATAATTCTTAATATAATAAAGGTAGACATATGTTATGGTTGTCATTTAGGAAAAGTGAAGTATTTTCTTTCCCGACAGGTTTGGCTAGTTTTGGTAACAGCATCCTGACATTGTTGATCATTTTGGGATCTATGGATTCTCCACTGTCATATGCCCTATGCCTTGAATTCATAGCATGACAGGAAAAACAAAAAATGTTTATTTGAATTGAATTACAAAATAATAATCAGATGAAGTGCGGCATAAAACCCTTTTTCCAGCTGGAAAAAGGGATTTATGCCGCACTTCATCTGATTATTATTTTGTAATTCAATTCAAATAAACATTTTTTGTTTTATTTTTAAAATAACTTTTTTTTATTTCAAAATACTGTGAAATATAGATATTTTTAGTTAGGAGTTCAATTAAGAAATATCTATTTTGACAAATGTAAAATGTCAAGGTTACGTACAAGCCTGCGCATGCGCATTAAATACAAAGACGCTTACGACTACTGGACCAAACCGCAGTGTTGCCAACTTAGCGATTTTGTCGCTATATTTAGCTACTTTTCAGACCCCTTTGGTGACTTTTTTTCAAAACAGCGACAAGCGACAAATCTAGCTTCTTTTTCAGCTGCTATTGGTGACTTTTGGCGACTTTTTGAGGTGAAAGCACTACCCTTGACCAGAGTGAGGATGACCCACTGGCGGCAGTAGCTCAGGTGGTAGAGCGGGTTGGCTGGTAATCTGAAGGTTGTTGGTTCAATCCCCGGCTTCACCAAGCAGTGTATCGAGGTGTCTTTGGCAAAGCACCTAACCCTGACTGATGTTGCGATGTGATGTCGAATCCAGACAGAAGCGCCTCAAGGCCATGAAGCGGCGAGAGCCGAGCGGGAAAAAATGATGATGATGATGTATACAATAATGAGAAACAATTGTTTGATTAAATTGTAATCTTTTTGATTGGATAAACCAAATTATTTCTGATAGATATTTCTTAAATGAGAACCAATTGTTGGAGTGAATCAATATTTTTTTGTTTAGGATTTAACATACGATTTAAATGTATTAACTTCATTCAAAGAATAGAATTATACTTGGTGCCAAGTTGTATTATTTTGTTTTTATGAACATAGGAAATATTGTTTGAGGCAAGCTATATATTTGTCATTGGCTCAAGTTATGTAATATAGATGTGAACCATTACCCATATTTTTTTTACTTGGTTCAACAGAAGACTTTTTCCAGTGAGTGTAGCATTATAATGAGCAAAGTTGTTTATGAAATTTGCCACACACACTGTGGCGTTAAGGTGTCCGAGAAGCGTAACCCTCTCTCTCGGATGCAGACATAAAGACCAACCGGTTGCCAAACGGTGCTCAACACATCCACACACACCTTGGCGTTATACTATGAATGTCAGCGAAGCTAAACCCTCTCATTGTGGCCAGATGTAAATTACTTCTCGTATTTTAACAATAATTTTGCCCTCTGTACAAAATACAATCATTAATTCCAAAAGTCCCATAATGAATGGTTATTTTATAATTTTGTGACACTTAGTATTAGTAGTTGTATCAGTATAGGCTATCTTATTTTAAATAATTTTCCAGCACAATCATCAGGAAATCAATATATGGACCCTACGTCTCTGGTTACGCATATCTTTACGCAAGGTACACCAGATGCATGTAATCTAGAGGAAACTGAATTATGTACATAATTCCCAAATTAAGCAGAGGAGATGGCCTTTTCTGATGGATCACACACATAAACTGGCTGAACATACACTGGAAAAAGGGTTTTAAGCCGTACTTCATCTGATTATTATTTTGTAATTCAATTAAAATAAACATTTTTTGTTTTATTTTTAAAATAACTTTTTTTTATTTCAAAATACTGTGAAATATAGATATTTTTAATTAGGAGCTCAATTAAGAAATATCCATTTTGACAAATGTAAAATTTTAAAGTTGTGTATTCAACTGATTAATACTTTTGTCATTCAATCCAAATTTTTTTTTTTTGTTTTCTTCCTAAAACACTGTTATATTTGATTAGGAGCTCAATTTCGAAAAATATTTGTTCAGACAAATGTACAATTTCAAGGTTACGTACAAGCCTGCGCATGCGCATTAAATACAAAGACGCTTACGACTACTGGACCAAACCGCAGTGTTGCCAACTTAGCGATTTTGTCGCCATATTTAGCAACTTTTCAGACCCCTTTGTGGCGGCAGTAGCTCAGGTGGTAGAGCGGGTTGGCTGGTAACCTGAAGGTTGTTGGTTCGATCCCCGGCTTCACCAAGCTGAGTATCGAGGTGTCTTTGACAAAGCACCTAACCCTGACTGATGTCGCGATGTGATGTCGAATCCAGGCAGAAGCGCCCCAAGGCCATGAAGCGGCGAGAGCCGAGTGGGAAAAAATGATGATGATGATGTATACAATAAAATATTATGTTTAAAATTGTTCATGTTTAAATGAGAAACAATTGTTTGATTAAATTGTAATCTTTTTGATTGGATAAAACAAATTATTTCTGATAGATATTTCTTAAATGAGAAACAATTGTTGGAGTGAATCAATATTTTTTTGTTTAGGATTTAACATACGATTTAAATGTATTAACTTCATTCAAAGAATAGAATTATACTTGGTGCCAAGTTGTATTATTTTTTTTTTATGAACATAGGAAATATTGTTTGAGGCAAGCTATATATTTGTCATTGGCTCAAGTTATGTAATATAGATGTGAACCATTACCCTTGTTTTTTTTAATTGGTTCAACAGAAGGCTTTTTCCAGTGTATCATCTGTTCTGCTGGGACTCACATCTGTGAAGGTGTAAACAATCCAACTCTCTATGCTTGTGGCTGTAGGTTCAAATCTCTCAAAGCCTTGGCTTGCATTGTGGCCTTTAGTTTAGCACCAAAGGCCGTAGGAGGTGCCTCACACATAAATGCCCTAACTCACGTCGGGAGCTAGGGCATTCTCCTCTTTCCATTCTCCTCTTTCCAGCACACCAGCTAGATCATCTTCTCTTATGTGTCAAGTCTTGTTTGTAGTAAGTTAATGGTTGAGATCGACCCTTTCCAAAATTCATCACCACAATAAATGAATCTGTGTCATTATTACATATGGGAAAACATGGGCCCAAAATATTTTATTGTGATGAAAATAGGAGCCCCAATAATGAAGAACATAAATTCTAAATATCAAGTGAAAGTGTAATATTATGTAAGAGCATCAACTTAATGTCCGTGACCTATGCAAAAATTTCGTGGCGCTGGTGGCAGCATGGTGGCGCAGCATCACTATGCCTACATTTATTGGGGAGAACCCCAACTGCATTGCTTAACTAGCCTAAATTATAGAAAAAATCCTTTGAGTAAGGGGAGCCCGCCCCCCACTTATAAGACAGGTTTTGAAATGGAGAGTCTCCTCTTTTTAATTTTGGTGGTGTGGATGTGGCTTCCATTGTCGGAGGTGTTATGCCTCTGAGTAGACCCACACTGTCAGAGTAGGTGCGCAGGGTTTGTTGTCTACATTTCCTCAGTGTCATTTTTTGTAAACATGGAAGTATGACCTCTGTTTTCTTGGACCTGGTAATTGCTGCAACTTGGGCATAATCGCACCAGGAAAGTCCTTTTGTTCGCTCTCTTTGGTCTGGACCAAATTACAATGTTTTTTTTTGGTCTGGTGCGGTTCCTTTTCACATTGCAATTTTCGCAACAGTCCCACAATTTGACAACAAACCCACATGCGTGCAAAGATCATTCAATCATTGGACAAAAAGGTCTTAGGCGGGGTAAAGCGTTAAAAAAAAAGAAGTGGGGAAAAGCGGCAGTGAAAGTAAACAATCATGGATATCCAGCGTGATATACATTGATCTGCGGACCGGTCAAACTCCTTCTCCCTCAACCAGATGTAGAATGTGTTAAATGCATCGGCATTTTTATGCATGTTTTCCAGCATACTTTTTATGTTATTTTGTCGGACCGTCAGGTGAAAATGAGTCTTGGCTCAACATGGAGCAAAGAGGAGACGGAATGTCTATTAGATATCGGACCCAAATATCCAATAGACAGTCATTCCGTCTCCTCTTTGCTCCATGTTGAGCTACGACTCATTTTCATCTGACGGTCCGAAAATGTGCTTGCTAATCCATGATGTGCGTGGCTGAGCGGCTGCCTGTTACGTCCAAAGAGGCGTAGGATTTATAGAACTGGATCGGACCGAGGCGCGGTCGCTTTCACATCCCAAGTGAACCGCACCAGGGTTCGTATAGAACGAACCGAGAGGACCTCTCCAGCTGGGTCTCGGTCCGACTGGTCCACATCAGAGTTCAATGGTTTGTATTCACACCAGCCCAAAAGGTCTGCACTAGTGATTTTTTTTTGTTTGAATACGCCCTGAAGTATCCTGAAGTATTGTTATTCAGAAAACAATCCTATACTGTGGCCAGTCTCCGCCAACTACTTTGTGAAAAAATTCTGTGCTCCATTCTCCTTTCTTCGTTACATTGTTGGCAAGAGGGTATACCAACATCACGTGTGTGTGGCTTTGTATGGCTTTATGTGGCTTTGTGGAGCTCCATCTGGGGAGCGGTTAATGTTGATGGCTGCTTCCGAGAGGGTTAAGCATCTGCACTGAGTACATTTCCCATACCCCCCTACAACATCGCTCTTACCAACTACAACAACAACATACAGTACTAACAAAAACTATTTCCTAGTTTCATGGTCTTCAAATTTGAGCTAGATAGGGGATGCACTTATACTTTAAGCACTAACAAGATGTGTGTGTTTGGTAGGTGGGTAAAAGACATGCATAGCTTAACTCACGAGCATTGCTTAGCTCAAAGTGGACTGCGTGGAATTTACTGGAAATATGTTTTTGATCAAGGATCGTTAGAATAGCGTGTCATATTAGTTGCCACACACTTTTTTTTATACACACTGCTTTATCCCCGACAAGCCATGGCATCCAAGGGGCATTGTATTTAGTAGGCATGCTGTGTGTAGGTGAAAATGTGCACATGAGTGCTAGTGTAGTAAGTGTATGTGTGTGTGAGTGTGTATGGTTCTGGCATGCCTCACTTACCATCTGCAAGCCCCAGGGAGCCTGGCCTCGAGTCTATGCACACACACACACACACACACACACACACACACACACACACACACACACACACACACACACACACACACACACACACACACACACACACACACACACACACATACAGTAGGTTAACCATTGCTCTCTGGCAGAAATGTCTTGCACCACGGGAAGCCAACTTGGTTAACACGTTTTGTTCATGGCTCCGACATGACTGCTGATGGCATTCTGTTCAAGTGCTCAAAGTACAGCCCGGAAAACAGAAACATGTGGAAAGTTGTTCAGTCAAAAGCCCTCCAGCCGCAAACTTTTGAGTAAGAGAGACATTTCCAAATAATGTGTTTTAACATTTATCGGAAAATAACTCCCAAGATCAAGGAATGTGTTTAACATGTTGAGTAATATGACTTCCAAGATCATGGCCCTCAAATCATTCACTCGTTTTTGAACAAAAAATATAAATTAAAACTGTCTCTATGGAAAAAAAAGATGGAATTGTAACATAAATACGGTGTCAGAGAAGCCACAAGGTTGTTGAACTGGGCAAGGACCTACAAGGCATGGCAGCCCTGCAGATGTGGAGGAACCAAGTTGTTTCTGCAAGATAATTGAAGCACATTTCCAGACCCTCCGCTCTCCCTTTGATGGCCTGGACCGGAGATAAACATCCAAACATCAAACCACAAAACACGCACAACTCACACATATGTCCATAGAGGCCGAAAGGATCTCCAAGGTGAAATACACAGACGCAGTATTTTGTGTTAAAGAAAAAGAAAGGCACAATAAACACTGTACCCCCTGATCCCTTGAGTCCTAGGGGAGATCAGAGCAGATTGTCAGATGGAGGAGATGGAGGGAACCAAGATGGCAGTCACAGAACAAGGATTCATCCCGGCCCTCAGAGTCGCTCTTCTGTCGGCAGACAACCTGGGAGGTTGTCGTGGATAGAGGGGGAGGAATAAGAAGATAGCAGGCATTGAAAGCCATTTAACCTGGCCTCCTTTGATAGTACATGCTGTGTCTGTAACCTACTTTAAAACACAATGCCGGGGGAGCTTCTAGGCCAGATGGTTGTGTTGACTAGGCAGTTCCGTCTGTAACTGTATGCTGTAGTTACTGTTATTACGTAATAAACCAAGTGACTACCCCCGCGCGCGCACACTCACACACACACACACACACACACACACACACACACACACACACACACACACATGCAATAGTAAACTAAACACAAAGTATTGAAAGCACAACTACATGGACACACAAACACACACAATCAAAAACAGGAGTGTGTGTGTGTGCACGTGCACAAGCACAGGCCTACTCATAGAAAAGCACAGACATACGTTGTCCACCCGACCCTGGAGAAGCTCTCCAGCTGCTAATATCAGCCACACACAGTGATGGATGTGTGTTTACTTTTCATTGGTTTCACTCCAGTGTGTCGGAGCTTACAGTGTCCCACTGGTTATCAGGCCCAGCAGCAGGTCATTGCTCAGTGGGACAGAGCTGACAGCACACTGGCCTCTTCCACCCTCTCTGTTTACTTTGTATGGCAACACACGCAGCGCCGGAGGGAGCAAAGTCAGATGCAGAGAGAGAGGGAGACAGAGAGAGAGAGACACAGAGATTGTCTGTGAGATGAAAACACACAAAGGCAAGTAGATGGACATGGTCCCTAATTCAGTCAGATCTCTATTGCTAATTGTGCATTTATGTACACAATTGAATGTGTGCACTGTGCCTTGACCTCAGCAGCGATGGTACAGTACACCGCCCCACGCCCCTGTTGGGATGCAGGGAGACATGTGCAGATGGAGCACTCAGTGGGAGCACTCAGCTCAATGTATGCTAATGAACTGATGCTGATTGGTGATTAGGTGCACCTGGTGGTAGGATGTGCCTATTAGTCGGCTTTCAAAGAGACACGACTAATACTCCCACAGATCCCCCACCCGATCCATTGCGTCAATATCTGTGTGTGACTCTGAGGTAACTGGTCGTTTGAGTGTTGTTGGCTGCGTTTATGGAGTGCATTTATTCTCCGGCGGCACCCCAAGATGTATTTTGAAGGGCTGGCCTAGGAGTGGCTCATTATATACCCTTATCATCTGGGTGTCATCGGCGGATAAAAGCATGTGACCGTATGTTAAACTTGTAGATCAGTGATTTAACCAAATATATAAACTTAAAAATCGATACAATGAAATTATATAGAATGATGTATGTAGTTGAAATAGAACCAGTTGACCAAGTTTTGACCCTCTCCATTGAGTAATACTATGGCCTTTTGCACTATCTTTATTATCCATCACATCCTGGCTGATCTATCCCTATTTTAGAACCCTTGCCCTCTCGCTTATTCCCATGGTCCCAAACTTCCTTTTCTACTTAGTAATATTTTGACTACGAACAACAAGGCAGAAAGACTGAACTAGAAAGGAAGTAGGGCGCAGAGTTAACCCAGCTGCCTAGCCAGGCATTCCTTATTCCTTTGGCTCTTAATGCTGGCTCTTATGAAATATGCATAGCAAGGCATGTAGGGAAGTTACTTAAGGTGCCCTTTTTTAAAAACAAAACCATAGCTTTAAGATTTGCCTGTGTGTTCAGCTTCTTTCATATGACCATTACTACATCTGCACGTCATACATGTATGTGTTTTAGCACACACAAATTCTCGTGTGTGTGTGTGTGTGTGTTTGTCGGCATGTGTATGCATGCATGTATGTATGTATTTATGTGTTTGAGTGTGTGTCTGTATGCTAACACTGCACGGAGTGCAGATAATGGAAGCCTCTTTCTAAAGGGGATGAGGTGCAAGGCGATCTCCCTGCTGACTTGATGGACAACGCTTCTCTAAACACAGATGCTGGCGGTGGATGTAGGTTTCTAGGTTTCCAGGCTAAATCACTTGTCCCCAGAGGACCAAGACGGCATGAGGTCTTTGCGTCCACTTGTCAAAGGAAGAAAAACCACAGTCTACAAATCATTACCTTATCATACTACTTCATGCAACGGGATTCGCATCCCGTTTTTTGATGGAACTGCATCGATGTATTACTGTACATTTCTGTATGATGGCAACTACCAGAGTTAGCTCTAAGTTATAGCCTTACAGAAGGCCAGTTGTTCCTGCCCACACTGGTGGGGAAAACGTTCGAAGGCGCCTCCTTAAAATATTGGTCTTAAATTAAACTTTTATTAAACAGCGTGTCTACAAAAATTCAAGAGAATTTGAGTAATTGCGGGCCGAAAAAAAGACATGCTTTGGTTACACGATTGACATTTTATGTGAATAGGGTGATAACCCAATAGATAAATGCCGGCTGTTGTGTATGTTTTCTAAAAGATTGATACTAGTAGTTTATTTTTATTTCCATACAGTGTAATACAGCAGGGCGTTACAGGGCCCTTCTGGGGCCAGCACACACACCGCACATCAGGGTGAGCATGCAGATACAAATTATATTTTATAACGATTATGGGCCCAAATGGCAGGGCCTACAGTACCTTTTGGTCCCAGTCCAGCCTTGGGTAATACCAATAGGGTGAGGACCAAAAAACAACAGCAAATATCAGATAATATCAGACTACCTAAGAGCTAATATCAGATATTATCGGACTTGTACCTTTTGAAGTTAATATCAGATAATATCAGGCCTATACATCATTCCACTTGCTCCTCTCTCTATGAGTAACTATCTCTCAGTGGAATACTGCTACTTTCATTTTAAACTCTGACTTATGGTATACCATTGACTTTAACTATTAACTTTTAGCACATAGGCTAAAACTAGATCCCTTAGTCAAGAGCTATGAAAATTGTTTTGTTGAATTTGAATTATTGTTTTATGTCTTCCACATATTCTTTGCCTTTGGTCTTAATGAAAGCCACCATCAAAATCAAATGTATCATTATTATTACTATTAGCAATAGAAAGGAGTACATCTTTTAATTATTTTTTTACATTTTTCATTATTTCTGTAACTTAACAGTGCATTAATCACATCTACTCACTATCGCTCATTCACTCACTCAATCATACACTCAATTACTAAGTCTCCAATTGATTTGTCTTTCTGTTGTTCACTGTCTTTGAAGGGTCTTTCTGACAGGACAAGTCTAGATGGTGGCACACAAATATACACACACACACACAAATACAATTCGTTTCAAATTATCACCTCCCTTGCATGCACGTGTGTGAGTGTGTGTGTGTGTGCGCACACACACATACACAGACACACACAAATACAATTTCCTTCAAATCATCATTTCCTTTCAAACACATCAAAGGGTTCCAATCAAAATAAGCTCTGTCTTCTATTTCCAAGGCAACCAGACTAATTTTTGCCCTCATCTGACTCTCGTCTCTGACCCTCTTTTTTTCTATGGCTACATGTCTGTAAGACATACAGACGGACTTTGCTGATGCACATAAGGTGCATGTGATGTTTAAGCATGTAAAGTACATATGCATGCACATATGTATTCTTATTGTAACACGGTCCATTGCTCCTCCTAGGTGGCTGCCACACTCCAAACAGGTTTGCATATAATGATACAAAGCGCTGGTGCTCCGTGTTGCCATGCAGGAGATCTCTCCCTGAGTGTGTGAGAGTCCAATGACACTCCAGGTGAGGCTCATCCCTCCACACCTATGTTATTTGTTGCATTTCACATGCAACAGGAATTTAAGAATTCCTTAGAATACTTTTTTATAATTTTGTCTCTTCATATGTATCTTAACATATTTGTATGTACCTGCAAATATGTGCGAGTCTAGAGAGGGTGTCCTTGTCTAACTGTTGCCATATTTGCTTTGGTCGTTGGAAGCTGGTTGGGGTGAATAATCTATAATTTGGTGCCCCATTTTCTCTTGTTGCTGTTCTGGCAAATGGCACAAAAAACTGGGCAGCTACGTTTCAGAGTTTGGTAATCTAGCACACTGTTTAACTTTGTTGTACAACTCCATGCCGTCCTCATCTGTACCATCAACGGTACAGAGATGGTACCCTGAAGCACCTCAGCATGTTGATGTTATAGACATGATCAGGAGTACAAACAACATAGTCTGTTTCACACAACTTCTTGGCTATTTCATAGCTAGGCTTATCAGAGAAACAGGCACAACGATAGGTAGGCATGGCAAGGCAACTTTATTTATAAAGCACTTTGCATACACAAGTGCACCACATATAAACATTGTCATACAATAAAATAAAATAATAGAGATAATAGATAAGTTAAAGAAAACATTATGCAAAAAATGAGTAAAATATATCTGCATTTTAGAATGTGCAATGTATTTAAGATCAGATCAACAGTCTCTCTGGTACCCACGTCGGGACTCCAACCCGACCTAAAGGAACTTGGTCCTTTCTCTGGGACTCCAACCCGGATTCTAGGACTCTAACCCAGACAGAACTCGGGTCTCAAATCCTTCAAAGTTACCCACGTAAGGACTCCAACCCAACCTAAAGGAACTTGGTCCTTCCTCTGGGACTCCAACCCAACCTAAAGGAATTTGGTCCTTTCTCTGGGACTCCAACCCAACCTAAAGGAATTTGGTCCTTTCTCTGGGACTCCAACCCAACCTAAAGGAATTTGGTCCTTTCTCTGGGACTCCAACCCGACCTAAAGGAACTTGGTCCTTTCTCTGGGGTATATGTAGGTATTTGTGGATTTATGTTTCCATTTGAGGATGTTAACCAACGAGAGCCAAGCTGCCTGCCCAAAAACCTTGTTGGTTCAACCTGTGCGCTCCCCCATGCGATCTTATGCGACTGCATATTAGCTTAGCTTTGCTTATCTCTCTGTGGTTGGTTGCCAATGTGGCCATTGGTCACTTATTTTGTTTCATTCAGCCTTGTCTAACTATTGCCATATTTGGCCTTTTTTTCTGTTCGTGTAGGAAGCTGGTAGGGGTGAGCGCCCTTCATTGGGTACCCCATTTTCTCTTGTTTATTGTTGAGCTAGGGAGCTAGGCTTGCTTATTGTTTTTTTGTTAATCTATAAGAAAGACGCTGTTTGAAGGTAAGTTCTGTTATGTTTATTATCTTGGACCAGGCTCTCCCTGGTTTCTTATAGCTTCCTTGACCTACTTTATGCTTCTATTTGTGTTATTCCAATAAATCCTTTGTTTAATTGGAAAACTAGTGTCTCTACTATTTGAGTCCGCTTTATGTTTTCCTTTCCATCCCCTAGACTAGAGGGTCATAATCAGTGTGTCTTCTACTATGGGGAAAACACAACGGGTGTTTTTCATTTTTATTAACATATTTATGCAATGCATTTTATCAGATTTGGATGCTGCGTAATGCCACACAACTAATTGTCGGTTGCATATTTTTGTGCAGCATTGTGGAAACAATCATCACCACTGGAGGCATGTGTGACATTTGCTTCTCTCTGTCAGGTCAATGAAATAATGACCATGGCATGATTAAATAAAGAGATAGAAATGCCTTCCGCAATGCTAAAGTGACTCAAATGACTGCTGACATTTATGGTAATGCTGCAATTGCTTCCATTTCAGTTATTTAAATCCAACGCTAATTATCATGGAACTTTCTTTCACAGCAAATCTTCATAATGTTTACTTACTGTTATAATTATCTTTGAAGTTGTTTTGTAAATAAACATTGAAGATAAATCAGTAAATGGCGGTTAGGAGCCAACGCTGTCTAGTTTTCTTGTGCACAGCTTTGCCTTGGGATGAACATGTTGGACGCATTCTCCAGATGGCTAATGTTGTCGTCAGTGTCATAGTAAATGATCAGGCCTTTCTAAGCAGAGACAGCTCATTCCCATCGTTACAGATGGGAAACATCCCTCATCTGTGAACACTAGCAGACCCAAGCAAACCATAATTACATAAGATAGTTGATGGCCAATGCTCTTTTTACCCGGAAAATTCACACACGCACACACACACACACACACACACACACACACACACACACACACACACACACACACACATACACACACACACACACACACACACACACACACACACACACACAGACACACACACACACACACACACACACACACACACACACACACACACACACACACACACACACACACACACAGTAACCAAATGGTGGTTTTGTGTTTATGTGAACCTGCTCAATTAGTGAAATTTCAATAGAAGCATCATTAGCCTACAGCTAACATCACAGCCCATTGTTTTGTCAGACCCTTTTATGCAGTGTGCTGAAAATATGGATGGCCAGGTCATTTAACACTGAGAGCCACTAGCAAGTAAACAATGACATGCTCCGAACCTCCTCCATATCCCTCTCTACCTCACTCTCTCATTCTGCACACATATTAACGAGAAAAACAAAAAAATAACAAAAGTCCTTCCATATGCCAACAGCTGCAGTCTCATCAACTGTGATGGTTCCAGTGGCAGTGATCAGTCTGTCGTCTCATTCTGTTGCTAAGATGCAATACTCTGCCACAAGCAAAGACCCCCCCACCCACACAAATACACTTGTCCACAGACACCCAAAGTAACCACCCCTCACGCACAATCACACACACACACACACACACACACACACACACACACACACACACACACACACCTACACACACACACACACACACACACACACACACACACACACACACACACACACACACACACACACACACACACACACACACACACACACACAAATACACACAAATACACAACACACAAATTCAAGGGACCACACAATAACAAGAGTCTGTCTACATAGAAATAGCAATATGCACCACTCCCTAACGCATCCCTGTGTACAGCAAGGCTTTATCTGTCCCTCGGGGGGCCTTCCTAGGTCCTGCCCGGCCACTGTGGTGGGTGACAGCCAGCCACTGCCGGCTGTCAGATGTGGACCCTGGGCCTGCTACTGGGGGACCCAGTGGCCCCTGCTGTATAAATATAATCAAACAATAAATATATCCCCTCCCATGCACTTCGTTCTCTGCATGCCTCCGTCGAAAAACAAAGGCTCCTCCGCCCAGCGATCCATCCACATATGGGGGCAGGTGGAGGGGGGCGGTGCATTGCAGTGAGCCCCAGCAGAGGATCGAGTGGATATTTCCTGAAGGTACAACCAGAGACGCTGCGCAGCTGTCACGCGCAGACAGGCCAACACAGGGTCTGGGTTGTTTCCTGACATTCTGCCGTTTCTTGTGGGTTGCCCTGTGTCGTGGATCAGTGGGCAGGGTCACTCTCTGCCAACAGGCATTTCTTTTACTTTTACAACTCTGATGTATTCTCTCAGGTTCGTCTCATCTTTTTCCCCTCTTACCATAATACACTGCAGACATTTGAGCCCTTGATTTAAAAATAAATAAATAAAATGTGTAGGATAGCACTTTGATGTGAGTTTGCTTAGCTACATGTGGGTTCATGAGTGTAAGCGAAATTGTGTGTGTGTGTGTGTGTGTGTGTGTGTGTGTGTGTGTGTGTGTGTGTGTGTGTGTGTGTGTGTGTGTGTGTGTGTGTGTGTGTGTGTGTGTGTGTGTGTGTGTGTGTGTGTGTTTGAGAAAGGGAGCGAGTGTGAGATAGAGAGAGAGAGAGAAAGGGAGGCCGAGAGGGTGAGGCATTCATACATCTGCACGTCAAACATGTATGTGTTTTAGCTTATATCGATTCTCGTGTGTGTGTGTGTGTGTGTGTGTGTGTGTGTGTGTGTGTGTGTGTGTGTGTGTGTGTGTGTGTGTGTGTGTGTGTGTGTGTGTGTGTGTCTGTGCATGTGTATGCATGCATGTATGTATGTATTTATGTGTTTGAGTGTGTGTCTGTATGCTAACACTGCACGGAGTGCAGATAATGGAAGCCTCCTTCTAAAGGGGATGAGGTGCAAGGCGATCTCACTGCTGACCTGGTGGACAACGCTTCTCTAAGCACAGAGGCTGGCGCTGGAGAGACAAAGTGAAAGGTGGAGAGAGACCTAGAGGCTGTTTGTGGTTTCCTCAGTACAGAGGAGAACGCACAACAATGGTCACCAGCGCCAAACACAAAGTCAAAACGGTGACATCTAGGACTTCCTGTCACCGAGCCACCGTTACTTGTAGCTGCCGACAGTATGCTGGGAGCCAGCCCTGAGGTCGATGAGGAGGACAAGGGATACAGACACCATCCCCACGGACATCCTAAAACACGCACGCTATCCACACACACACACACACACACACACACACACACACACACACACACACACACACACACACACACACACACACACACACACACACACACACACACACACACACACACACACACACACACACACACACACACAGACAATACCACTCTCTCTGGTATTTTGCATGTTTTTCATTGTCGCACACACAGTCTAGACAGGTAAACATCCTCTATCCCTAATCATATCTAGAAGGCTGAAAGCAAGAAAGGAGATCCGTTGTTTTCGAGAAGAGGCTGCTGGGTAGTTTGGGGATTCACATGGAACCGCAGAGGAAAGAGGTCACAGAAGGATTAACGTTTATGGGGGAAAGAAGAAAAGGCAAGTAATGGCGACATCGTCAGCTCATCCACTTCCCCCCCACAGAACAAATCCCTGAGCGACAAGACGCTCTGAAACCACACACACAGATACAGAAGTAAGGGATTTGATTGACAGATGCAATCATTTATCCCAGTGAATGTGAAAGGTGTGTGAGTGTGTGTGTGTGTGTGTGTGTGTGTGTGTGTGTGTGTGTGTGTGTGTGTGTGTGTGTGTGTGTGTGTGTGTGTGTGTGTGTGTGTGTGTGTGTCTGTGTGTGTGTACCTGTGTGTATGTCCCCTAGCTTGACAGCTGTTTGTCTGGCAGAATAAAAAGGAATGATGCAAAAAAAGAAACAATTGTTGGCTGCCTTGCATAATAAAAAGGAAAGAAATCACTTCTGAGAGACGGTCCAGCATGCTCTGTGCGTGTATGTGAGTGTGTGTGTGTGTGTGTGTGTGTGTGTGTGTGTGTGTGTGTGTGTGTGTGCGTGTGCGTGGGTGCTTGTGTGGGTACAAGAGTGCGTGTTTGAAGGATTTCTGAGAAAGTACACGTGCTTCTAATGAGTTCGGAAGGAGTTATTTGTTTGTTGCTGTTAAAGTGTGTGTGTGCATCTGCTTGCATTGGGTGCTCCCATAGCGTGTAGCCTGTCTGTCGCTTGAACATGCAACCACACAGACACACCATCCGGTTATCCCTTTGATGCTCCCTTCCACTCTCCCCGGTGGTCAGTTACCGATCAAACGACTTTCCCTAGGGGAAGCTGTTGGTGCTCCTCGCTTGTTGACACGCTTGTTAGCTAGTTTTGGAAGCACGCACTAATGGCTTTTCAGCATAGCCCTCTTTAAAGTGTGCCAATCGCCCAGCTGACAGTGCCTCTCCTCATGGGGACCGGCCAGACAGTAAACCGGTCCAGACAGTAAACCTGTCTGACGGTAACTCACTCTGATGAACTGCTGGGTTCTTCACACACAGACACACACACTCACACACTCACACACACACACACACACACACACACACACACACACACACACACTGTTTGATTTATGCACACCCACTTGTAGTACTCGTATGGATATAGCATTATGACTTTACGAGAAAGAGAGAGAGAGAGAGAGAGAGAGAGAGAGAGAGAGAGAGAGAGAGAGAGAGAGAGAGAGAGAGAGAGAGAGAGAGAGAGAGAATGAATGCCAAGTGTGTACATCAACATCAACAGCTGTTTACTGTGTACTTAATCTCTGTGTACACTGCAGGGAAATACATGCTAACATGACTACCAGCCTGTCTACCAGTCAATTGTTTGTGCGTTATTTCTGTCAACATCCTCAGAATCCCACTGCCACTAAATTGTTATGTAAAATTCAGGAACAAGGTTAGATGGGGAAATGGAGTAAGGGTCTGACGGAACGCCGAAAATAAGCACCAGAGAAGCCCATAGCTGCTGTCCAGTGCTGTCCAGTGTGCAGGTGGCTCTCTTCATGTGGTGTTTAAATACTGCAGTGGTGGAAGGTATCACAGGACAGGTTGCCAAAAGGTATCAACACAGACTATTGCAGCAAGCAAAATAAAACTGAGTTTGAAACTAACTTAACTACTCCCCTTCCACTGGTTCCCTTCAGATGAAGCCCTTTTAAGACAGAAGGTGTTTTAGTTTTAGTTTTTGTTTCAGTTTTATTATTTGTACAAAACACAAATAAATTCACGCAAAAAGGAACAGAAATTACAAGCGCACACAAAGGATAATAACTCGCAAAATAACAAGCAATTTCAGCCATTTGAATTTCTGCAATCAGACAGACTGGCATCAGCTGTGTTCTACCAAACATGGCTTGGTTGCGCCTGACAGACCTGTGTGCACCATGAGTGTTGTGACTGTAAACTCACACATTCATAACCTGTGTCAAATATACTTATTAGATTCCTTCTAGATCTAGCCTTCTTGTCATATGGATAAATTGCTTTTTTTAGGAACAGCAATTGTTTCGTATACTGCTAATAATGTAATAAATAACAACAAAATGAATTTTTAAAGGTAAGATAATGAACAAAACTCCCTTCATGTCAATCTGCTTTGTGCATAAAACATGAATTAAACATGATTAAAATTACTCAGGATCTACATTTCAGGATCAAAAACTTTAGCATCTGTAAACCACTTTGACCGAGCAATTGCAGAGCAATTGAGAGCGGGTTGGCTGGTAACCTGAAGGTTGTTGGTTCGATCCCCGGCTTCACCAAGCAGAGTATCGAGGTGTCTTTGACAAAGCACCTAACCCTGACTGGTGTCGCGATGTGTTGTCGAATCCAGACAGAAGCGCCCCAAGGCCATGAAGCGGCGAGAGCCGAGCGGGAAAAAATGATGATGATGATGTATACAATAATATGTTATGTTTAAATGAGAAACAATTGTTTGATTAAATTGTAATCTTTTTGATTGGATAAAACAAATTATTTCTGATAGATATTTCTTAAATGAGAAACAATTGTTGGA
>NC_079425.1:11643193-11718193 GCF_026213295.1 Gadus chalcogrammus | reverse complement strand
CAATACTTGCACTCATTATTAACATAGGCACACAAGGAAAACTATGTACGCTATATACATATGCACATATGTATGCATGCATATACAGTGGAAGACCATTTACAAACAAACAACAAACACACACACATACACATACACGTACAATTATACCACCATTTACAATGACTAATAATATTTTGAATGAGGCTGAAAGACCTACTTTAAAATGCAAATTACTTTCCTATTTTTTCATTGCTTGCATGTCTCGCGGATCGTGGGTATCCAGAAAGGCAGCATTAAGTACTGCGCTCACACAGCTACAGTCATGATAAACACTTATGCCTCTCTTAACCAACGCTTTTAATATTTAATAGATGGAGAAGGTCCGAGTCAGGCTCAGGGTCTCCATGGAGACCGGCCTCCACCTGGTGCATCTCTCATGACAAAGAATTATTTAGATCTGAGTCGACAGGAGATGAGTACAGGGAGATGGGTGGTTCGGGAAATAAAAATGGAATGGGACAGGATATGAAAGAGAAAAAGAGAGCAAAGAAAAAGGGGGAGGAAGCTTGAAAGACAGAGAGCCAGAGAGAAGCATGGATATGATAACTCAAGGTTTTGTTTTGGTTCTACTGCAGACCAATGATCAGATCTTGCATCCTGGTTTGTTTTTGCTTTGAGTATGAAAATCGTATGCAGAATTTTGGGTTGGCCATTGCTCTGGCCCCACTACTTATCATGCGTGACAGCACTCATCTTCTCTATAGATCATATTAGATGCAGCTTGAGCAGAAATGAGAAAGAAAATGTAATGCATCATTCAAACACTCACTGCACGATTTCTGGCACCCCAGGGTGAGCCAATCAAAGTAATTTTGTTAAATCTCGGTACTTATTGGGGATTATTGCAAGGCAGAAGAATATTACATACACACTACTGCTGTCCATTTATGTGCTCCTCCTTTTTATTCCACCTTATCAGAATCTACATGACATCAATCCATCAGTGCATGAACCTGAACTTGTATCTTCTGCAACAGAAACAGTACAGACGCACACACACACATGCACACAGTCAACACAAAGTCAACACACACATAAATCACACATGCAATATTATATCAATAAACACAGGTGATGAATAGCACACACACTGAAAACGCACAACCGGCGTGGTTCTTGTGTGGATAGGCTGCTTTTCCCCCTTCATCCAGATTGGATGGATGTCCATAAAAAGTCATCTCTGCATGCCAAATGCAGTTAGAATCACAAATGTAGACGCGTCATATCGAGGGTGTCACTGCATAAGCAATGGGATATGCCATGGTGATGCTTTGCTTCATCTTGTGAGTTTCGCCTGTCAGCTGTTTACCTCCAGATAGATTTAAATGGTAATGGAATTTTAATGTACTCATATATTATTCCTGCAGGCAACAAAGAGATGATGATCAGCAATAGATGGAGGAGACTGGATTTCATAGATATGTAGAAACAATCTATCCATCTCTCAATAAATCTTTCTCTACTTGCACATCCTGGTCAGAGACCCCAAGGATAGTAACGTTTCTTTTTACTAATGCTATGTTAGCATATTCATTCCGTTTGAATGAAAGTTTGAATCAAAGCACGATCCGAATCAGATGAGCAGTCTCCTCAGCTGTATCCTACCCTGTTAGCATCAAGCTAAGCAGCATCCTTTAACATTGCTCCTTTTGGAGAAACAAGCCACTCTCTCAGGGGCGCTGAAGGTCCTACATCTTATCAAACACAAGCCAACTGATTTGATCATTAAAAATGATAGACACAAGGCTATGACATAAGAGAGTGAACTTCACATTGTGGTCAAAATATAACTGGTGGATATTGTGGTCCTTTTTTCCTAAAGTGGCACCCTACGACAACAATTGGGCTGTATCTATGGTCAAAAACATGACGTTTTTGTCCACGCTATTTTAATAGGATGATAGAAAGATGGGGGAAATGTCACATGCCGGTAAAGTGTTGGGGGTGCTTTCTGGGCTCAACAGAGTCCCATGTACATCCTTCTAGTCACAGCCGGGGATTGTGGCACTGGCAGCGATGTTTTGGAGTTACACCCTTGACAGGGGTTTTATGGAGACACATTTGCCGGATCATTTGAAGACAACCTCCCAGGCCAATGTCGTTTAATGTAGGAAGGAAGGGGAAAAAGGAACACATTCCCAGTACACAAAGAGACAACTCAGCACTAAATTAAAGTAACCAGGAGAGCTAGGATTGAAATATTGTTTTCTTTGGAGGCAAACAAAGATGAACGAAAAAAACATAGGGCAGTGTAGTGTAGTGGTCTGCAATCAAGGTGTGAGTTAGCATTTTTTTTTACCATGGCAACCCATTTCATTCTTCTCAACCCATTACAGTTCAACCAGTACCAGACACTGTATTGGTAATGAGCCAATGAGATGACAACCAGCATATTTGGAATTCATTACCATCACCATTCCATTTCTAAAAGAAATGAGGAATGAAGAGGAAAGAATAAACGTTTTTAATAAGAGGTTTTTCAATGAAAGATGAGTCCAATAAAATGCAATAAGACCGCTAAATTCTCATTAAGGACTTTTTTTTTAATCATATTTCAACTGTGAAGACAAAGTAGCGCTGGGAGACTTTTATTAATCCATTTGCATGCTAATTAGCAGGGAAGACGACGAAAATATCAAGGTGGTGCTACTCAGCACCCGCCCGGGCATTTGTGAGCGAGAGGACGTGTTTTGAATAGCTCACGCATATTTCCTTTCATAACTCATTTTCTCAATCCAACACACGGCTGAGAAATGATAATGTCACCATAATGAAGCCTTAATCAAGAAAGGCTGACTACATTTTCATGTGTTTCACTGTTTGCAAACAACTTAGTCATAATCGATATCCTCAGCGATGGAAAGGAATCCGTTCTCCTCTCTGAAAAGCTACATTTTTGCCAGAAGCGATATTGATTTTTCTTTTTGCCTACCCTGCGTGCTTTACAGTCCAGAGGTGTAGACCGGCGCGAAACGCCCTCCCTGGTCTGGAGAATCTCCTTCAGAGCTGCTCCCTCTGTGAAATCTGAGTAGTTTTGTCCGACTCGACCTCTTGTAACCTGTTAAATGGGTTACGGCTGTTTCTCCTCCTGTCCTGAGGATTAGGAAGGATTTTCCAAAGTGCGCCGGAGAGATGGGGAGGAAATGAGGCTGGGGAGAGGAGAATGTGATGGAGCCACGCTGGAGGTTACCCTGAGGGAACCGTTGGGGACGACGTTGCCCATGGTAACAGGTTCATTCACATGACCAGCTGAGAAACATGGCCTTTGGTCATTTCCAGGGTTACATCAGAGAAATATGTAGGCTTTGTCTCTCTCACTCTCTCTCTCTCTCTCTCTCTCTCTCTCTCTCTCTCTCTCTCTCTCTCTCTCTCTCTCTCTCTCTCTCTGTATGGATGTGCATGTCTGTGTATGAGTGTGCCTGCAGGGATCCATGCAGTGCATTTGTGTATGTCAGTGTAAATGTGGTGTTGGTGCGTGTGTATGTGTGTGTGCATGCGTGTCTGCCCTTTGTGCCATTTGTGCACACCACAATGGCTTGAAGACAGAAAGACAAAGCGGGGGGATTTAATGGAGTGTCCCGGGGCGCAGCAGCGTTGTTCTCCCTCATCAAGCACACTGCTAGTGCTTTACCCCATAATGGCCGCCGCGTGCCCTCAGCAACTGCATGCTTGGTGGTTTCCTCTTACTCATTGCTCATTCGCATAAGGCCAGGTGCGACCGGCTTCCATGCGGGGGACGGCAGGTTCAGGAGATGCTGCTTGCTGCATTAAAAAGGCAAATGGATGCCGTTATGAGGACGCGCAGGGACCAGGAACAGTGAAATGGAAAGGGGTTGGTGGGGGGGGTTTAATGAGGTGATCGCTGGAGGAGTGAGCACGGCGGCCTGGTCTGAGGAGACAAGCCAGCGTCTGCCAGCCTTCCGAGAGGGCCACCCTGTGCAGCTTCGGTCTTGTTAACACGCCCATCTGGGTCCTCATTGAGTCATAAGCGTACTAACACACACACACACACACACACACACACACACACACACACACACACACACACACACACACACACACACACACACACACACACACACACACACACACACACACACACTACGTACGTAGACACACACACAATGACACTTGCATGCACATGCGAAAAAAGCACATGCAGTCTGCTGTTTTTCAGTGACCACTTACCGGCGAGTCTAATTTGGCAGTTAGAACAATCTAGATCTACAGTCTTGATATTTCCTCTGATTATCAGCTTTGCCTAGAGTGCTGTATAGGCCTACCTTGTCGTTTGCCAAATGTTCGTGTTTATTTGGTTATTCGGTATTTGGCAACAGAGTGGCAACAGATTTTGGCATTACACTTTGGTTTATAATTCCTCAGACAAGTCCATGCATGCCTTATGCAATAATCATGCAAAATTAAATTTAAAAGGACAAATAAGCAAACCGTAAAATGTGTCAAATTAAATGTATTATCACAACATAATCTACACAGCAGTGTTGTTGTTGATGTTGTTGCTGTTTGTTGATGAATTTTCATATTATTTATATTTGTAACATGTAAGATTTATAAATCATGCTTAATAAATAAATAAATAAAATGATGAGTTATTTAATACAATTCATCAGGACATTTGCTGCACTTGTAAGGCAAGTATTTGCTGCCCCCTGCTGTTTACATGTTAGTTATCTATTAATGACGGGCTGGAATCCATAAACGTTACCTTTTTTTTATTGAACTCCTGCCTTTGTAAGTCAGTTTGTAGAACTTTTACAAACAATGAATAATAAAAGACCAAAGCGTAATATCGAAAAGCAGAAGCTTCACTAGCTGTTTATTTGTTGCCTTGAATTCAATGGTTCTAGGAGATTGAAGTCACATACTGCTCATGTTATTCCATGACTTTGAGAGACTATACTATTTTCTTAATCAATTCAGAACCCTTCCCTGGATGATGATAAACATTTACCAGAGACACCATATTGTTGTCACCATAAATATCTTCCTTTTTGTCTGAATTCACTTCATGCCCTTTAAATGCAAAGTGGGGCCCTGTAAGAATAGCAACATTAGGATTTATATAATGAGCTGATAATGTGGATAAAGTGAGTCTCCTGTACTATATCCCATCCATCTTTTTTGAGTTGTTGCAAATTCTTTTTTGTTTCATCTAACCCATTCACAAAATATAAGACACTCTCAACGGGTTTCGTGACAGTACATATGTGTCATTTATTGTCCTATATATTTCTCACCTGGGATAGTTGATCAAGGATAGATAAGAAGAGAATAAATGCGAAGGAACAGCGACAATTTTTTGCTGGAAAGACGGGTTGATGCAATACCGCATTTACTCTCAATAGACATAATAGAGTTTTGCACAAAGAGGCATTAAATCAGCAAGCAAACCCTGTTGTAGCTGTTCAATTCCCCAGTCAGCTAATCAATGGATTCGCTCTTGTCTTTCAGTGGGCTGGTTCCCTTCAGACTTTGTCCATTCTGCTGATGAGGTGTGTTTTAGTATTCAGCCAGGCCGTATACTCTAGTCTATACTCTCTTGATTTGCTCTTCCATCCTTCACAGGGGCCATTGTGTCCCCTCGCCTGAGATAAGCTATCCGTGCGTGCCACCTGGAGGATTGACAACCACTGCGGTATTCATCAAATTTACAAAGTCTTTAAAGCACACAGACACACACACGCACACACACACACACACACACACACACACACACACACACACACACACACACACACACACACACACACACACACACACACACACACCCGCACGCACGCACGCACACACACACACACACACACACACACACACACACACACACACACACACACACACACACACACACACACACACACACACACACACACACACACACACACTCAGCCATATACACCATTTGGTTCCATAAGAATGCTCTCTTTCAGAGGCGTCTTATCAATACTGATAAGTTACAATAATGATCAGCCCAAAACACAAAGAGACCAAACCATGTGGAAAGTCTATAATTTAGTAGGCTCTATTCAAAAGCGCATTCTTTCTTTTATTCTTGGCAATCGAGTTTGTCAAGCCTCTACTCTATTTAAAAATAAACAGAACCCTTTTTATAACCTGAGTGTATTTGCCCTCTGAAAAAAAGTGCATCTCGAACAGCTGGAGTTTGTTTATCCATTGTTTTTAACAAAGCATTGCATTCCCAACGTGTAACTGCAATCCATTGCAGTTACACAACTGTTTGCATTTTCATTTCTGATTATTTTTTACCTGAGCCAGCTACAGATTTTAATCTACCTATTTATCTGGGGTTAGTTTGGGTCATTGTCATGTTGAGACTTGTAACACGTAAGCCACATAGGCTGGGGTTCCACTATGACCAGGAATAAGGGCACATCCACGCTCTCGGAATCATAACTATGCAGTCAGTTTAGATACTTGAATGCTTTTGTGTTATTCTTTTACTCACACACACTTGCTGAAAGTCCACACACTAGCTGAAAGTCCATTTCAGCTAGTTCCTGTTTTCCTCATTTCAGTGAAGGCATATTTGCTGTATATATATATATATATATATATATATATATATATATATATCATCCTGTGGTCTGCTGATTGTAACTGAGACCACTCAGAGGTACGTGTCTTGCTGTGAGCGGGGCCTGGGGATGGAGGGGGGAGAACCAACCAGCAGCAGCTGTGGCCCTGTGCGGAACAATAATTTCCTCTTGCTCTCTAGGCCCTCAGTGGGCCTGTGGTTCCCCCGTCTGCCCACATGCGCATGCAAGCAGACTAGACGAACATACGTGCACACACACACAGACACAGACACAGACACACACACACACACACACACACACACACACACACACACACACACACACACACACACACACACACACACACACACACACACACACACACACACACACACACACACACACACACACATAAACATATGCAAGCATGTTCATATACTAACATGCATACACACATGGGGAGATACAAACATAGACACTAGGGTGAGTCCGTCATCAAATAAACTTTACCCTTTGTTGCTGGAAGAAAACAACAAGATTTCTTGCCGATGTAGGCCAACATTCAGTCACAGCATTACATTTGTTCTGTGTCACACCGCACACGAAAACTTTACTTCTATCAGTGGAGTAACAGTGTCCCCTCCTGGTTATTATATTACATTACATTATTACGACCAATAGCAGCATTCATACGGCAAAAAAGACGTACGGCAAAATATAATATTTTGATATTAATTTCCTTGTAAATGAAATGTAAATGATACTCTGACAACTAAGACCAAATTACTTGTGAATTCATACTGGAACAAAATAGCACTATGGATTATCAGGCATGTAGCTAAACATTAGTTTGAATTACATTCCAAAGGCTACTTTACCCACTTTGTTGTAATCATGGCTGTACTATTTATTGTATAGAGATGCACTGGATGAGTCATTACACAACAGATTGATTTATGAAATAAATCTGCAAAACAAGGGATTTGAGGGCACATGCATATATATATATATCTGTCAGCAGCTCTACACATCTCAGAGAGATGACTCAGAACTACTCAGCAGGGATTATAAGATTTGTTTCAATGTATTTGTGGATCATCTCTTTTGTGTGTGTGTTCGTGACGGTGTGTATTTGAGTGTGCGCGTTTATGTGTAGAGTTTTGTGTGTGTATCAAGTCTTTTATCTCCTAATTCAGAAGCCAATCAGAAGTATGTTCAATTCCACCAGTCTGGTACTTTTACTGGGTTTACAAGGTTACATCAGAGAAATATGTAGTCTCTCTCTCAGCATTGAGAGTGCTTAACCAGACTCAAGCATAGTAAAAACTCACACCTAAAAAAACATGCATGATTCTGCATTAGTGGCTGCTGCCGGGTAATCAGGTAGAGAACATTAACAAGTGAGCAGAGCCCTTCACACTGGCGCACAAACCACCCACACTGACACATGCAAAAATATGATCACAATTACATTCCCCAAGTGTCTGTGTTTGTCTCTGAGTAAACCGTGCAGAAGCAAGAAGACCTAGTAGTCCTAAGCTGTTTAAGTTATACTTTGTACAACACATCTGCAGTGACAGTCCATCGTCTGAGACAAATGCAGGGTGAGAGAGATTCATTTG
Source organism: Gadus chalcogrammus (assembly GCF_026213295.1). Lineage (NCBI taxonomy): Eukaryota > Metazoa > Chordata > Actinopteri > Gadiformes > Gadidae > Gadus > Gadus chalcogrammus. The sequence continues at coordinate 11,709,975 of NC_079425.1, read as the reverse complement.
TCAGCCCCGGGATGGCTGGACAGGATGGTAGGGGAGACTGATGGACTAGTTTAACCACAGTTAGATGGTCCCTCCCTCTTAGTTTGGATGGGGGGGGGGGGGGGGGGGGAGGACACTAGACTGATGAGAAAGTGGAGGGAGGGAGAGTGTGTGAGACCTCAATAAGACACTTTACTATAGCCATCATCAATCTTCTGTATCTCTGAAAGCAGTGTGTGTGTATGTGTATTTGTGTGTCTGAGGGGGGGGGGAGGGGGGTATGATAGAGGCTGTCGGAGAGAGGGAAGGCTGGAGGATGGAGTGTGATGGTACATGACCAGTTGGTTAGAGGGAGAGTAAGGCAGACCACCATAATGAAATTCAACAGGCAGACGGGCCGCAAAGAGTGATTTCAGCTTTGTCTGGTGATAACACACTTAGATAATACATTGAATCCACCTTCAATCACAAGTTCAATATATTCTAGAGATAACAGCAAAGAAAAACACTAAATATATCACATAAGACACTTGATTTAAAAGCCCTCCCCCTGTATGGTCTGGGTTTAAAGTAGCTGCGTGTCTCTGATGGCCTGTGATAAATGTCTTGTGTGCCCCTGTTTCCCAGCGTGGGCCATAATTTAATCGCTATTAAACTGATTAATCAGTCAATGAACTGTCTGGAGTGTTTCAATTATTATTTTTTGAGTTCATTGAGGACAGAGGGAGAGACCTTATTTCACAATTTAAGCATCAATCCTTTCTAAAGGTTTCTCAAGTAATGTATGTAGGTTTAAGCATTAATTTGACTCACTATAAGAGAGACCCGTATAGATGCTGGCAATGTGACCCAGGCACACGATCATTCATGCCTGTTAGTTAGTAAGATCCATACATTTGAACAAAACTTTGCTATGATACATTGTTAATAGTAATGTTAGCAGAAGTAAGTAGTGGTGAAGAAAACCACTTAATCTTTTTTCAACATTTTCTTTGAAATAACAGATCACAGTTTGTAGAGCAAGAAAGTAATTGATAAGTAAATAATAATAATAATAATAATAATCAATTAGGTGTTTGTTAGTAAAGAAACATGTGACGCAAAAATACATGCAGATGGATAAAAAGAAAACAAGGGATGACAATCTTAAACAACAAAAATAGGGGACATATTTGCATCTGATCTACAGTATTGATGGCAAGACAAGCTATTAGCAGAGGTTGGTGAGATTGTGAGGGATGACTGTTTATCATTTAGGGGCCGGGTGGATCAGGAAATACTAAAATCACTTGGTAAAGCATACAGCACTGAGGTAGATTGCCCAAAATGAACTTAAATCAAACAAATGAAATAAGAAATGTCTGCAGTGTCACAGAGTATTATTAGAACTTGAGCACTCCATACTCCATACTAGATGTTGTGGGTGTTAGGTGTTGCTTGTCGAGAAAGGAAAGAGGATAAACTGTGTTGGGGGATTCAGAAATACAAATAATGATCTAAAGATTTGAGTTTCAATAATAAAACTGATCAATTACAAATAATAATGCTACTAGGCAATATTGTAAAGCGCTTTGAGTGGCCAATAGGTTAGAAAAGCGCTATATAAATGCAATCAATTTACAAAAACATTATTTGGTTTTACAAACCAATGCAAATAACCACTTATCGATTGAATGGCATGATATTTGCAGTACTTCTATTTTTTTTATTTCTCTATTAGTTTTTTGGTTCTTTCACATTCCCTGTGTAGGATTTATATATTTGAGTCTCCTGTCTTATGTTCTACTTTAGAATGTACTTTCATTAAACTTTCATTAAGACAGGCTGAAACACATGCACATCAGCTATTACATAAAATAAAGATGTTTAAATAAATCTATAATGTATTTAATTTTCCACTCTCTAGGTCAAGGATATATCAACCATTGGCGAGAGACTTTAAATCCTTCATTGCCAACTTGTTAGTCTATACAAACGGCTACTTACTGTATTGCCTCTGTACCCATGCACATTGCAAGGTACACACACACTGTGCACAAGCAAACATTAATATGTAGCCAAGGTCACTTAATGAATGTAAACATAAACGTCTAATCTTTTCATTTATTTACATTTATTAATGTTTTACAATTTTTCCCTCTTATTTTTCTGGTTTGCACTTTCAGCAGTGACACCCAAATTTCCTGTCTCGGATAAATGAAGTGCCCTATCTTATCTCATCTTCATATACTGTTTCCTGGATAAAATCAGTTACAAACCTGGACTCAGAGACAAGGTTCTCTCAATTTCTCTTGCTCCGTCTCTCTCAACATGATCACAAAAGGTTTCATCATTTTACAACATCTCTCTCTATCAGCATAGATGGGGCCTGTGGTGCACCGGTCCTTAATCAACTAAAGTGCAAGCCATTTCATGCTCCACCGTCACTTCCAGGATGCAACCAATAGGGCTGATGATGCATGACCAGCTCCAGGACCTCTATACGTTGGTGAATTGCAATGTTTTTTCTGGAAATGATGGAAATTATTTCCTGTTAAAACGGTAAAAGACAGATCAACTGGTTATTTCAACAAAAAGATAATATCTGCTTTTACTAAGTAAATACTATGTGGTATATGATACAACAGATGGTATACATTTGTCTGTAGGGGCCCCATTCACAATGTGTGTGTGTGTGTGTGTGTGTGTGTGTGTGTGTGTGTGTGTGTGTGTGTGTGTGTGTGTGTGTGTGTGTGTGTGTGTGTGTGTGTGTGTGTGTGTGTGTGTGTTTGGTAACACTCCTACTCCCCTCATTCTAAATTACACCAAACATTAGGGGTGGGGATGATTTAAAAGTGTCGGACGAAAATTGTTTAAATTCTTAATCCACTCCATTAGATCTCATCAATCTGATAAAAAACACGATGCAATGAATATGTATAATAAAGGAGATAAGGTGAGGAGCACAGTGAAAGGACTGATACAGCCTCCGTCTCGCTGATTCACTCAAAACAATGACTCACTGTCTGCATTTTCTTCTTTGTGCATAGACTGCTTGATACACTATAATGCATGGAATATTATGTTAACCTGGGCTTTACGTCAGCATGTCAAATGTCCTTTTGCCAAACAAGAAGACATTGAACCCAAATAGCCCTACTTATTCCAAGCAGCACCTCTACAATAACGGCCTTTCTTTAGTAGAGGCAAAATAATTATTATCTTACATCAATCGATTTCATTAATCAGCCATTCAAATATAATCCATAGTATTCAATTGAGAGGTTAAAACATACAATAAAATTAAAAAGATTACGGCGAACATCGTCTTATCATTTGAAATATTTGAGGAGATAAATATATTGTTTGACAGAATATCTGCTTAATCTTATATGACCAGGACACCTCGTCTGTTCAAGATCAATACAACTCGCCTTCTTGTTCTGGGCTTGCGCGCTCTACAAACTAGCGTCGTGAACATAGATTTTATAAATAGAATAGACAGCTCTACTATATCATTGTTTTAAAATGGATAACTTTGCGTGCATTATTTCCAACCATTCATAATAACATTTCTCGCGCTATCATTCGGACAGATAAACTATTCGATGTCGTATATTGTCTGTCTATAATTGTCTATGAATCGAGACGTCCTAGAATGTGCAGTTCTATCGCCATGCAGTCGTGCCTCGAGAATACAGTGAGCGCGCATGTCAGGTTCGCTGCAGAGATCCTGCTCCTCGGCTCTACGGAATAATCCTCGCGGTGCTGTTGACAACGAGAGATGACAAACAGCTGAATGTTAGATATTCACAAAGATAACGTGCTGATACATAATATACAAATTGGGTCGAAGCAAATCATCCGCTTCCTGCTGGAAGACACCGCCGCCAGTTCGAGGACAACGTTATTGATGGGATCCTCAGTGGTTTCTAGATGGAGAAAACGAGAGGGTGGACTCGCTGTAAATAATTAAATATCCATCTGTTGTAAAAATAAAGGGAAAATGCATCTGCATCAGGTGCTGACGGGAGCTGTGAACCCAGGAGACTGCTGCTACTCCGTGGGAAGCGTCAACGACATCCCATTCACGGTGAGCGTTTATTTCGATCATGTTTGCAGTGGCAGCCAGCACTCGATAAAGCCTATTCCTACTAGCAGGCTGCTTGGTTAGCTTGCTAGCTAGCCAGCTAACAGTTACTGTTACACTGGCTCTGGAAAAGCTGTCTCAGGAGCTAATGTATTAGCTAGCGTAATGGTTTGGGACTTATTTTCCCTGGCCGAGGAATTTCCAAAGATTCAATCAGCTCAACGAGTTTGTATGGACAGTCTTGGCCACACGTCACGTCTTCTCATTCGCTTTCACACCTATAATAAAACAATGGCAAGAAAATATGCATATTCTCTATTTGTTTACGATGCATGATTAACCTAAGATGTATTTAGCTCCAAGCCACTTAGCCACTTAAATGACCTTTAGCTACATCTCTTCTCGTACTACTAGTGCAAGGGAATCCCTTTGCGCAGTCCTAACGTATTTGGCCGGATAGGGACGCGCGGCGACAACGTAGCTAGGATTGCATCCCTGCTAACAATACCGGTTTTAAGAAACGCAGATATTTGGTCATAGCACTGCTTTCCCATTGTATTCATCCAGCTAAACTTGCTAACATTTTTCTTCAGTCCGCTCCATGGATCATTAGCTCGGCTGTCATCTAATGCATCAGCTGTGTGAAGGCATGACGTAGAGAGCCATATATGGATAGATGAGCTAGCATGACCCGTGGGAGGAATTTTAGATGGGACATTTTCTTTTGGGGGTATATTTATATCAATCACCCTTATTGCATTGTTTGATTGGTACTGACAAACAATTTTGCAGCACGGTAGTTTAAAAAAGAAAACAAATTCAATCCAATGAAGAGCTGGAATCTCAGTGTCCGAAATATACAACATAGGCCTACACAAATGCACTAAAAATTGTCGCATGAAATACAATGATGTTTTCGTAAACAACAAAACAATGGTGTGTCCTTCCATAAACTAAAACAACCTTGTTTTCAACTAGTTCCAACAGAATAAGCAGCACTACCTGCCTTGTTCCATTATGTCCTAAGCTACATAGACGCTACAGGGCTGTTACTTAAAACATGTGCTTCGACTGAGGTATAGTGATTTCCAGATCCCGTCTTGCTGTTGTTGTTGTTCTTTTTTCAAACGAGACAACATGAGGGGCTCGTGCATCTCCTTTCCATAGACTGTATTACTTCTTTGTGGTTGGCGGGAGGACTCTCTGGTCCTGTGGTGATGGAAGTGAGATGGAGATATGCCTCTGCTTCCTCGACCGACCTGTGCTGTTGCTCTCTCGATACACACAAGCCGGACATGAACCAAGGCTCTCGTCTGCACAAACACACAGAACACCGCAGGATTTGGGGCCTTGCATGGTGTCACGAGGGCATGGTCTCTATACCCAGCATTTGCTTTGAGTCTTGAGAGGGCGTTTGAAGAACTCTAGATCACCACGTCCACTACTGTTACACTCACACTGGGCCCTAGGGCTACAGACTCTGGCACACACAGACAGACACACACATACACTTTCACATACATTCATTCACACACACACACACGCACACACAAATATTCATTCACATACGCACACACAGATTCATACCCACAAACTTATACAAACTGAAACCAGAACACACACAGTAGTGACTTGCCTAAACACACGGGGCCTCTATTTCATTTTTATCGTTAAACAAGGCTCAATGAACGCTAGGGAACAACAGTCATATGGAACCGTAAAATTAACACTTGGACCAAAGTACAGAGACGAGGACTAGATGTACAAGGATGGTGTCAATACACAAGTCAATTGGTCCAATTCATAACAACGGTATGAATTATTTGTGGTAAAATATCAAGTGAGTCAATATGATGATAGTGTACGTTTGATGAATACATTTGAAATAGGTTGGATGTGTAAGTCCTCTCCTCTGACTACAAACCACACATCCTACTCATATGAAGTACAAGGGCAAGCATTATCAACATTATGTATTTGATATATTTATTTAACCCAATTAATTGTTAAAGGATTGGTTCGCTATTTTAGACAGGCCACGATTCTAGAGTGTAGAGTAGACACCATTATCTTGTTCAATATATTAAATAGTGAGTTGGTTGGCTTCATCCGGAAGCCAACCAACTAATAGCAAGTATATGGGGAAACTTGATAAAACATTTTTGTTCCAAACAGGAAATTCAGGGTCTGTTGTTGATACATGTCTCAGTATGTTTTCTTTAAAAAACATTTTCGGAACTAGCTAATTCTTCTTTGGTTAAATAAATGACCTGGCTCCAAACATTGGTAAACTTCCGCACCACACATTTTTAACAATAAAGCTGTTGTTGCACATGTTTGACCAGTAAAACTTCCAATTTATCATTGGGATGTGGAAGAAGGTTTCCAAAACTACCGGCCAGATTATCAGTGTTTGAAAGTCCATATTGTCAGCATAGCATACTGAATTCAATAATTTAACCTCTTGTTCATTTGGAGCTTTTTCATGTGGAAATAATTTCCTCCCTTTTACCTAATTTCTAAAATTTCTCATTTGTTTGCATTGAAAGCTGGACAATAACTTATTTTGGATTTTTTTTTCCGGCCCATTCATTTTGCCGCTACAGTTCATCAAAGGCAAAAGTCAAAGGCAAATAAGAACAGATGGACAATGCCTATGTTCCACTTGGTAGCAGCTGTAGCAGCAGAACATGCTTGCGTGATTGCATTAAGCTCTGGGATTCATGACATTTGATGGAAATGCACACCGAAGCAGTCTGGCTCTCTATTCCTCTTTCTCCTGCTGTCACTATCCACAACACGTGACGACAGTTGTCTAATCAAGTGTTTCCTTTTTTTTCTGTGTTGTGCACACTTTTGAAAGAAGGATGGACGGCTATGGGCTTTAAATAGTGGTTTAAATAGTGGTTTGGTTCCAAGCCTCTGTACATTCAAAGATCATGGAAATTTTAATCTCCAGTAAGTGGGGTCGATAAAAGGTCTAAAATAGCAGAACCTAACCTTGATGATAAAGAAAACCAAGTGTTTTGATTGTGACAGTTCTTATTCCTGAAAACTTTTAATGAAGACATGACATTTTTTTGTATTCACTATAAAAACAAATGTGTCATTTAACAGCAGACCTATGTGAATCGATTGAATGGATTCATATTTCATTCACATGATACAATTTTTAAAAATTCTCTTAATATGGGTATGAACTTCCAATACATACTAAAACATTTGTTTGTCTTGAAGGACCAGAAATTAGCCCATCTTCTGAGTGATGCTTTCAGAAGTGACCGGTAGGATTTGTGAGTGACTGGTAAATATCTGCATCTAGCCTCCATAGCTAGCTGGTCCCCACCAGCTACTGTAGCTATGGAGGCTATAGTATGCAAGCTTATAATATGCAAGCATGCTACAGCCACTAGTCCTACCAGTCAAAAATAAAAGAGTTGACATGTTTTTTTCTGTCTGGCTGCCAAAAAAAATACAGCCAACATACAGTTTCCTGTCAATGGGAGCGACAATGTGCTGTTGGGTAGTTGGGGCCCATCTATCCGTTCAAAGCAGATATGTGTTGATTTATGGTGCTGTTGGTCTCAAGCTGCAATTGGTTGCAAATAACCTTACTGCCTGGTGTTCAGCACGGGCCTGGACTCGGCGTGACGGTGACCGCTTTTAATTTCTGCCATAATGTTCTGAAGCGACTGCTGCAGCAGTCGCTCCCATCCCATCCCATAAAGGATCCCTCCCATCCCATAAAGGATCCCTCCCATCTTCCCCCTCACCTTCTCTTCCACCTTTTCATTTTTCTTCATTTCAAAGAGTAGTTATAATCAATGTTGATGGTTCCTATTTGTTTACAGACACAGAAATGTAGCTATAAATCAGCTCGACAAAGAGCTGCGTCATTCTTCCATATTATTCTGTAACATTTATTTTCACAATGTAGACATAGCGCATCATGCTAAAGATATCGAAATGAATCTATTGAATCACTTTCATAGCCAAACGATGTCGTGACTGTGCAGCTTTGCGCAGCCAATAGAAACCTACTGCGGAACTCCAGCTCTGTGTTCTTGTGAGCCAAGCTGTCTGTTTGAGTCCTCAGTGCTCAGCCTGTGACCCGGTGGTTCCCAGTCTCTCCTCCTGTTCTCCTGAATAATGAAAAACTGGAGCTTGTCTGTGGCTTCTTGGCACCCTTTTTATTGGTGCCGTTACGGCATGTTCCGCGCATGTCCACTGCCAAGCCACAACTCGTGTGTCATCTGTTATCCCTGTGTCATCTTACCTCGCTTCTTTCTCCCTCTCTTTCTGTACCCCTGCCTTGTCCCACACATGTGTGTACAGTGGCGGCACACACCTTTGGGTCTATACAGAACATGTTCAAACCATTAGATCAACATTTTCGATCCAGTAAGATATTTTGAAAGGGGAATATCATTTCAGTCAATTTCAATTCTATTCATTTGAGTTGCTTTTAATGCGTGTATCTTTCCTCCTGGCTACGTAGCCAAGTAGATGACAACTGATCAATAGTGAGGGGGTGCAGCATATACTGGGTTTTCCGATTTTGGGGAAAAACAAAAAACAGCAAGGGGAGGGGCGGGGATTCAGACCACACCTTTCCTGATTCTTTCCAGGACTAAGTTTATAAACTGACTTTCAAAATTGTTATACATGTTCTGTATTTATGTAGTGGATACATCCGTATTTTCTATGTGGTTAACTTATATTTTAGATCATGTTGTCCATCTCTTTATAGCATACAACATATTCTGGGTTCAAATAACTCACAAACGCTATGAGGATCATCTTTTCTTGGTTTATCATGAATGTCAGGGCAATTAATGTCATTTAAATAGCGTGTACTCACCTTTTGAACCAACTAAAGGCAATAAAGGAGTTATTTTCTATTCTTTAATGATAACGAAAATCCACTTTTTTTAAACTCTTTCTAAGGGATATTTATAATTTAACATTTGGAATTGGCTTATAGAAAACAAATATTGCCACAAATATTATTCCTCAGAAAATCATGCAGCGATAATGTTGTTCAGTGCTAAGAAACCTTGGACCTTGAACCTTTGCTCAGCATCAACTGTAGTTTCTCTTAGCTCTGGTGAAACAAGAACACCAATGTTGTTCTTATTTCAAAACAACAGACGTGAGAAACCTTTGACGTCTTTTCTCTTTTTCAACTGTAGTTTATCTCTTATCTCTCTATATTTAAGTTGTTTATTACCGTCATTGAAATGGTGGCTCTGACATCCCCAAACGCTTTGGTGTGAGATGAATGTGCAAAGTAATCACTCAATCATTCATTTGTTATAAATAGGGCAGTGGTGAGTACACACCCTGGTGTTTCAATCCCTTTCGGTGAAGCAGAATTCCTGAGCGGTATACCTGTGCCAGCAAGTGACATTTTATCACCGCGTCTTATTCTTGTCATCTGATATTCCAGTTTTTACCTCATTCAATATTCATACCCGTCAAAAGGGTAATACAACTCAGTGGTTAGAACACAAGAAACGGCATACTGTATGCTCTTTCATTCATGCTGGACAATTAATGATGGTGCTTATGCATCATAAACGACAACAATGTGATGTGAAATACTGGCTCCAGAAGTTAAAAGTGAACGGGAAATGGTTTTGTTATTGCATAATATCTAATGGCTATTCTTTCATCTGTCCTCCAGGCTTACGGCTCGGGCTGTGACATTGTCATCTTGGCCAGTGATTTTGAGTGTGTGCAGATAATCCCGGGGGCCCAACATGGAAACATACAGGTGGGCTGTGTGGAGTGCTCCCACCAGCTTGGCCGGGTGAGTCTCGCGCACACGCATACACATACACAAACATACACACCGCTCAAACATTCATCGCTCATCACAGAATCTGATGAGCGTTCAAGGGATTTTCTCACCCAAATCCGCATATTGCCGTTGCTGCACCAGGCCGCTACTCGAACCGTCGTTTGGGAGGAAATAACAACATGTCCGCTTCCCAACCTGCTATTATAAAATTGTGATCCACAACCGCCTCAACCCGTGGTTATAGCTGGGTCACAGGGGCCAATTATTCAATCGGCTCATCTCTAACACAAACACAAATACACACGCATTCCACTCCTCTTAGTGTTCATTAGTATCAACCATTGCGCTGAGCCAGGGGAAGTAAAAATGCAACAATTTCAATTGCTGAGTGCACTCGTCTCCTGGCTACTCTTTCAGCAACCCTTTCCTGCATCCTGCCTTTCTTATCCCACTCTCTCTGGTCTATCCATCTCGGTCTCTCCCTGTTTCTCTCTCCCTCTTTTGTGGCAGTGACTGTGCAGATGCCCTGATGAAGTGAGTAATGTAGTGATGATGAAGGCAGCTTTTTATTTTTAGATTGCCGCCTCTTACGGGAACACGGTCTGCATCTTTGAACCTATTGCTACCAACCCAAACAAACGCCACAAGGTGAGCACAAGCTGTGTGTGTGTGTGTGTGTGTGTGTGTGTGTGTGTGTGTGTGTGTGTGTGTGTGTGTGTGTGTGTGTGTGTGTGTGTGTGTGTGTGTGTGTGTGTGTGTGTGTGTGTGTGTGTGTGTGTGTGTGTGTGTGCGTTTGCGTACGTGCACAATAGTGTATGTGAATGCATGTTTCATACACTGGATTAAGACATTGATAACACATGTTTGTCAATTCATTACGGGCACCAATTACATTATCAGTTGCTTCTACCTTCATAAGTCAAATCTTTTAGAAGCCTGGGTCTGGACTATATGGCAAAATCTATGTCACTATACAACATCAGTAGAAACGACAATTATCACGATATCGCTAAAGTAGCGTGTGTTTGTGGTATTTTTGGGTTCTGACTGAAGCCTGAATATAATACCATTAAAACTCATTATATTACTTGCCAATAATCATTAATCCAACAATGTTTATGTTGAATATGACATGCGCCAAGCACCATGGCATTATACGGCTTAACCATCTTGGATATAAACCGCTGCTCCACAGATCCAAAGAGACCGTTAAGTTAGATAAGTGTCCTCGAAGCTTAACCCTCTCTCAGAGGTGGACATCAACCTCTGCACAGACAGTAATGTAGTGTAGCGGCTGGGGGGATTATGATAAGCGGGTCTGCATTCCTTAATGCATCCATGTTTTTAAGTTTGTTTACCTGTTTGATAACTTAAAGCTGGCATTCATTCTTTTGGAGAGGGTTGGTATAAAAAATAATAAATAATTGTAACGTATACGATACAACTGCACACCTTTATGTTATCAAAGGCAACTTATATTAAGGTACTGCAGTGCTAGTAAACACAACCAGGGGTGGTCCGACCCCTTTTCAACTTTTTCGACTTCATTACTACTGGTGATGGCTTCTATATCCACATTTGCGTTGCGGTCATGGGCACTAATTCTGCCGATCTTGACAGCGCTCAGAGTGCTGGATTTTCATATGGGGATTTGGGGCAGAGCATGCATACATGTACGTCATCAAGCACTGAAGTTGCCTATTGTGTTCTGCTTAAACGCATTGTACTTACATAGGGTGATCCGCAAAGTCAGTGATTGATGCTGTTAAATGTATAAATAAAATAATGCTAAATGTATTTAAAAACGTATCATCGTTATCGCGGCAGATTTGATCATGATTAATAGTAACGATGATTTATCGTCCACCCCTTATAAGCTGCAATGTTTCAGATTCCAACACCAGAAAAGATAACCAATGAATCAAAGTATTTATTGATAATGTGTGTGCGTTTCTACCGTCTCTAATGGCAGCCCTGCTAACATCCAGGGTCCTTGTTTTCTGCTTGTAACTGACACCCTGCGCCCCAGTTCTCGGTCGATCACACACAGCACACAAGCACGGTTTGACACGAGTGTCTGTTTGCTGATTTGCTCTCCTTCCGTCTCTCCTGTCCTGTGGCTAACAGCAACTAAACTATCAGTGGCAAAAGACAGGACAGTTCCTCCTAGATGCTATCACCTACAACCTTGCGTGGGACCCTCAAGGTAGATGCTGGCTTCTTGTCATCAAGACTCTCCTAAATGTCAAACTTGCCAATCCGCTCCACATACAAAGCGCCAACTCACAATGCTTATTTTTTTGGAATCTGTATTTGCTTCGTTTGAAAGTATTTCTGCGTGTGTGTGTGTGTATGTGTGTCGCTGAAAGCCCTAAGTGCATCATTAATTGCGTGCATTGTGAACAGCATGTAGTCTTCTGTGCTGTTACAGTCACAGTGGTGGAAGTCACACCAGTAGCCTTAACCTGAGCTCCATGATGCCTCCAGGGAACCGCATCCTGGCAGCCGCGGAGCGTCTGCAGCTGTGGGCGCCGCCCCTGGCAGACGCCTTGATCGAGGAGGAGGACGGACAGACCACCGACGATAAGGTCCACCCTGTCCTCAATGACTGGAAGTGTATCTGGCAGTGCAAGTAGGTCACCGACCCCTGCCTCTCTCTCTCTCCCCCGTCTCCGTCTTTGTTAAACAACAGAGTGCTTGATGTCTGGGCCATTGCTTTAAGTGGGGCAGGTTGAATAGTACAGATGGAAGGTTCCAAAAAACGAACTATTTTTCTATTTTAAAAAATTGCAGATACAATTCCTATACTTGTATATCACCATGCTATATAACATGTTGAGGTAGAGGTTATAAGTAACCATGATACTACGAAGAAGGGGGCGGGAGACCGATTAATTACCTTTTCAAATTATGATTCTAATAATGTAATGCTTGCTTTTACACAAGCGTGCAGTTAGATTTAATATATGGTTAAATGTAACTGCCATGTCTCTTTTGAACTAGCTCAATCGCAGTGATGGGCAGCTGCCATTTTAGCTCCTTCAATATCAGGCTGGTGCTCATGCTCAAGCACATCCCACTGATTGGCTGACGTCAGATCTAATTCTCTAGACTCAAATTGCTATCCCAGGTTCTGGGATGGTCAGAGAAGTGTGAATAAAAAGGAACAAGCTACAGGCTGACTTGGTCACTAAAACGACCAAAGGAATCCATAATGGTGAAGCATTCAGGTACCGCAAGAGCCTATGATACCTAAACCACACAGTGCTGTGTGGCGCGGAGTGCCCTCAAACGATCCCATCCAGTGCGACCGCGGCAGGGTGACAGTACGCTGGAGCTCCATGAGTGTGTTAATGTGTGCTAAATCAACAATAGCACAAATATAGAAGATTTTATTTAGAAATCAAAACATCCTGTACATGTTTTCTGAATACTAGGCTTAAGAGCCCTTTAAACATTTGTGTTGGCTGGTTTTCAGATTTGCTTGGGTAAATGCTTTCTAGGGGAGAGGGTTGGTAATGAATAGGTCAGCTTGAGTTAGCTTGGAACATTGATCATTTGAGTTGAGCAGTAATTACATGCTTTCAGTTGTATATTGACTGCTGTGGTCTTCCTGATGAGTTTATTGTCATATGGGTGACCTTTGACAGCTGTGAAGCCTTCTTTTTTCAAATGACAAATGAAGTCTCGCTGCAGTCTCAACGGTTTCATAAAGTAAAATGGTCAGATTTAAATTAAAAGATGGAGTTGGATTGGGATTGTTGTAGGATCTTTGAACGCCTATATGTGAATGATGTTGGTTATCATGCACACTTTGCCAATGAGTAATCTTATAAAGAGAAACATGGGCAGCAACTCTTTTTTTATCATAATCTGTACCAAATGTTGTTTCTGTTCCAAACCTACGATTTTTTCAACAATCTGGGAAATCCACATGTTGCGTAATATGGGAAACTTGCATCTTGGACAAGAGAACCTGTCCAGTGCTTAGGCAAGAGCTTACACAAAACCTGAACCATAGCATGAATGGGGAAGTGCAAGTGTAAAGATTCCCGACCACACCAGAAAACACAAACCATTAAGGAACTACACACACATGCACACCAACCAATGTTTATGTCCTGTGACTAATGAGTGTTTTCAGTTCAGGGTTGGCTATGATGCTCTACAATTTGGGAGTTTCAAAATGGGGAGATGAAAGGGGAAGTGACGGTTTTCCCTACAGAGATGTGAACATATCCTTTTTATTTATTGATCTATTTTTTACTCTGTTCCACGCTGTGTCTATAGGACTGCTGCTTCCGTGCACATCGCCAAGTGGTCCCCTGATGGAGAGTACTTTGCAACCGTGGGCAAGGTATATTAAAAGTGCACAATATATACAACAATAGGACACAGAGAATATAAAAGATGCAGATTACAATCCAACATGGCCAAATATCCTCCATTGAAAGCGAATGTGCTTTTGTCTAGGACGACTGCCTGCTCAAGGTGTGGTACGCCTCCACGGGCTGGCGCTCGGCAGTGGTGGCCCAGGACCCGCCCGACAAGAAGGGTCCGTCCGTTCACTTCTCCTTCGTCTACCTGGCCCACCCCCGCTCCGTCACCGGCATGTCCTGGAGGAAGACCAGCAAGTATATGCCTAAGTAAGAGGTCTCCCTGCACCCACTTATATTGGTTTCAGCAGGTGGTTGGTTCATGTGTGAGTGTGACACTATAGGCAGGGGGTCAGAGGGTCAGACATAACAGATATATCTCTCCAACTGGAACATAATCCTTTTTTGGTATTCAATGGATAAGGGCCCCCTTTCACACACCCACACTCGTTCGCCCGCTCACTCATACTCGCGCACACACATTCATGTACACTCATACTCATACACACACATACCCATCCTCAAACCCAAACTAGCCAATTCATTGTAATGTTTCAGCAGTGAACTGCAGCCATCGTCTGTGTCCTGCTCCTCGCTCATGTTTGATCTCGTTGTTCTGAAGGGGATCGGTGTGCAACGTGTTGCTGTCTTCCTGTGAGGATGGCGTGTGCCGGCTGTGGTCAGAGACCCTCCTGCCAGAGGACACTCTGCTGGGGGGGCAGATCTCTGAAAACACGCACACCTTCAGCTCCACCCAGCCTGGCAACAAGGACAAGATCCAGCATGCACTGGAGGTACAGTACGGTGTAGTACCCACTGGCATTCCACCGCCGTTGCGGTCATCGGAGATAACATGAACATGAACATGCAACATTACAGACATGCTCCCTTCATCAAGAGGTAGAGGAGGGATGATGGTGTAGACTCCGAGCCCAAAGCTGAAATATTAAATCATCAATCCTCCTGCTCTCTTTTTTCCCTTTGTCGCTGCAGTCAATCCACCACCTGAAGCATTTGCGTCGGGGGCGGCGGAGGTCCTCCGCTCTTGTGGCGCACACGGAGCTCCCCTCCCAGATGGGCGCTCCGGACACGCACACACACCGACACATCGCCCACCACGCCAACGCCTTGTGTCACTTCCACATCTCGGCCAGTATTAATCCCAACACAGGTGGGTGCTTTTGGGGAGACTGTGGTCACATGACATCTCCCTGTCGCTACAGGTGCCGAAGGTCATATTCCCCAGTTATAAAGAGAGAGAGAGCAGAGAACGATTTTGGAACTATAGAACCAAAGAAACATCCCGTGCCTCCCTAAGTTTGTCCGCCATTGAGATGTTTTGCTTTTTACGCACCTGTGATTGAAGGGTAAAATGGATTTTCTGCCCGGGGAGCGGTCTAATATCTAAATAGAATGGCTTAGTCACACGTAACGCCTTGACCTTAGAAACTCATTTCAATCAATTGAATCTCTATGAAATGTTCCTGGCAGAGTTTGTATTGCTTTCCAAATCAAGAAATGTGTAATTTGTTTAGAAAATGTCATGCGAACAAGACTGTGTAACACCAGTCGCAATTTGCAGTTGGCAAATATGCAAAGGCATAAATAAGTGAATATAATAACATATTATATTATATGTGTATTTATTTTGTTTTTCATTTAAAAAGTATTTGAATCGTACGGAAGAGGATTAGGGCCACACATAAGAAAAAAAAATCGTTCTGACTTTAATCTCAGAATTCTGATTTTAAAATCAGAATTCTGAGATTAAAGTCAGAATTCTGAGATTAAAGTCAGAATTCTGACTTTAAAGTCAGATCTACGGGTACCTGTAAGGACCAAACTCTGTGGGAGAGACACTTTGCTTTATGCAGTAGGAGGAAAAAGAAGAAGCCATTTCGTTAATGAAAGACCAAAAGGTGAATGAAACTGGAACATGTGTTGTTTTTGTGCAAGTTTCACTCACCTTTAGATCTTCCATTAATGAAATGGCTTCTGCTTCTTCCTCCTACTGCATAAAGCAAAGTGTCTCTCCCACAGAGGTTGGTCCTACCAGGTACCCGTAGTTCTGACTTTTTTCTCTGAATTCTGAGAATAAATTCAGAACTTAATAATTTTTTGATGTGTACCGGTAATCCTTTTCCGTAGAATCGTGAATTCTGATTTGAGAGTTAAAAATGACAAAAAATCTGAATACAGGTATAACCAAGCTCAAATCAAATGGCCTGAACGTTTCTGCGTTGCCTTTCCCACTTCCTGTGTATTTCACCATTCTTTCCCGACGTGGGTCTTTTGTACCTACCAGACCTTCCGGCGGTGCTGGCCGACGCGGCGGTCTTCAACCCGGACGACGGCAGCGGCAGCGGGGGCTTTGTGGTCCACTGGCTCAACAACAAAGACCTGAGCTTCACCTCCTCCACGGACCTCTTCATGCTGCAGCTGCGCAAGCTCTCAGAGCAGCAGCTGGAGCAGACCACCGACGACCCGCTAGACGCGCCCGACGGCTCTCCCTTGAAGTTTGACTTTGGTACGGCCCATAGTCTATCTGCATTGAATCAACGCAAATGTGAATGGGAGTTTCATAGCAGCAGAGGATTGATTACCAACCCAGCGGATACCTTAATTTACACAGATATTTGATCCCCTCTTGCTCATGGGATATTGGATCCATAAACAGACCATTAGCCGTTATACATATTGTATTTAATCATGATGCTGAAGTGTTTTCTACAGTGTTTTGACGGCCTGTCCTCCGTCCCGCTCTCGCCCTAGACCTGGACGACATGTCGGACAAGGCGTCCTCGGAGCAAGGCGAGGAGGGGGAGCTGGGCGAGCAGGGCAGCAACAAAGCCTCGTCCCCGGGCTCGGGCTCCAGCATGCCCCTGCCCTCCATGCTGCTGGAGAGGAAGATGGAGACGCTGACCCTGGAGTGGAACCGGAGCCCCGACATGCTGTTCACCATCCACCCGTCGGACGGCTCCTTCCTGGTGTGGCACGTCAAGTACCTGGACGAGTTCATCCAGGGCATCTTCCGACAGGTTCAGGTGAGAAGAAGGCCCCGGGCACAGCACACCCTAGCTCCCTCACCCCCCCGCGTCGCGTACTACATGATGCAGGCACCGTGCCCTCTGAGGCTCGCACTGCGTGTGTGCAGAGTTGAATAGGTATGACTCAGACTTAGGCAAGTCTCCTCTGATTTAACACAGGAACTCTCTCTTTCTCTCTGTCTCTGTCCGTCTCTGTTTATTTATTTTTATCAGGTGTCCTTCTCCTCACGTATCCCGGTAGCCTTCCCTACAGGAGACGCCAACTCGCTAAGTAAGAACATCCTGATGTACTCCTGCACCCTTCCCGAGGGGGACTGCATCAGCCTGGGAGACCCAGGGAGGAGGCCCCGGCACATCTCCCACTCAGCCTCGGCTGCCCTGGACTCCCCCACCCTGGGCCCCTTCCTGGCCCCTGGTCCTGGGATTGGCCCCGCCGTCATGATGGTCTCCAAACACGTTGATGGATCTCTAAACCAAGTGAGTGACGAAAGGTTCTGCTGAGGGAATGTGAAGTCAAGGTTCCACCACGTTGTAATTCTATGGAAGACTTAAACTTCATGTTTAGTAGGATATTTGGTTCTAAACCAAAGAAATCTTGGGAGACTGAAATTCAACCAATTCTTCGACTTATTATTATTAATAACTAATAATACAAATATCGGAAGATTGCCTGTGCTTAGTATTATGGGTCCATATGGATGGTGTTGCAATGCGTGCCAAGGGGCTAATTCGGATATGTTCACACTCAAACCTATTGAGATTTCAAAATAAAAGTTGACGGAGCCTTGCATACAACATGACAACAAGACTTTCTCGCTTCACCTAACAACAGTGATTGCCGACCGATGAGAATTTGGTCAAACAAGTGCCTTTTGACCAACCGAACAGAGCTTGACAACCCTCATTTTTTCGAGATTGTTGCATCTCTTGGTCTGATGGTCAATGGAAGTTCCTGCAATATAGGAGGCAGCAGCTGTGAGATAGTGATGACCTCGATCTCGTTTAGATTCAACCCTGGTCTTGTCCCTTGACCCTTAACCCTTGCCCTCTCTCCACAGTGGGGCGTGACCTTCGCTGAGCGCTCGGCCTTCTCCAACGTTCTGACCGTGTCGCACAAGTTCCGCTACTGCGGCCACCGCTTCCACCTGAACGACCAGGCGTGCCACACGGTGCTGCCGCTGCTGCTGACCTCCTCGCACCACAACGCCCTGCTCACCCCTCCCTCTGCCCCCAGCAGCCTGGAGGGGGAGCAGCCGCTAGCCCTGCCCCTGCCCAAGGGCCGCTCCAGGTACCGGGATCGGACTTAACTCAGAGAGCCGTTGTGTAGTGCATCAATCAGTCAATGTATATATAGTGGCTGTTATCACCCATTCCACATAAGGCAAATGGAACTGTTTTCTAATGTTATAACTTTGTATACAAAATGTTGCTAGTTTTTGCTTTTGAAATCTAACCAGCTAATAAAATAACAAAATATAACTTGCTGAAAACGGTTATCTGCAAGCACAGCACGTTTTTGCATGCAATGAAATGGCCCTTGTCTGTTGTTGTTGTTGTTGTTGTTGAACTGGCTTTCTTTAATTTGAAGACAGTATGACATTTTAAAGGGAAACCGGGGGAAAAAAAACATCAACCCATTGAGAAATGTGTCTTTGAAAGGGAACAGTTGAGAGGTTACCATTTTAGGAAAGCGGAACTTCCCTGCTGCCGGAGAAGGAAGTCCTTATCGTTCGTTTACCGTTTTCCTCCCACTGCATTTTCAGGAAGCAGCTTCGCAACGCAGCCACGAGGACTTTCCACGACCCCAACGCCATCTACAGCGAGCTCATCCTCTGGAGGGTGGACCACATCGGGCCCCTGTCCTGCACAGGAGGCGTCTCAGAGCTGGCGCGCATCAACTCCCTGCACACCTCAGCCTTCAGCAACGTGGCCTGGCTGCCCACACTAGTGCCCAGCTCTGTGCTCGGTCAGCTCACACACACAAGCACACGCAAACAAGCACACAAGCTTCGAAACCTTATAGGCCCATCTTATGTAACTGATGTTTAACCCCATTACGAATTGTGTTTTTGTTTTATTTTTTTCGTAAATGTTCGAGCCATTCATTTTTACAGGGAAGTTTGAATCACCTGAGACCTAAGAATTTGGTATACTGAATAACTACACATAATAACACGCAAATGTGTTACTAAGTAACAAAGGTGCTACTAAGAAGTGAATGTGTTTTCTAAGAAACTCAACGGTACACATCAGAAGCACCTTCACAACCTTCTAAAGTTTGCAGTAAATTCAAAAGCATATATCTCTTTTTTTTTCATGTGATAGTAGGTGGTGTCGTTGCTCAAAATGCTGGCTTTGCAAAACATTGCGAGGGTCATGTGAGAATGCTGCTCACCTCACTCAAATAGAATTGGCGCAGATGCTAAGGAAAATATTATTGCGGTTACTTTTTTGGAAGAGCAGTGCTACGCCAGAGGAGCTCATGCAAATTATTGTGTTTGGGGGCAGCTGATGCCTGTGTAATTAAGGCTGCTAATTCGGTTCCCCAGGAAGCTACTGTAACAGTGCCAGCGCCTGCTTTGTGGCATCAGATGGCAAAAACCTCCGTCTCTATCAGGCTGTGGTGGATGCCCGGAAACTACTGGATGAGCTCTCAGACCCTGAAACATCTGTAAGTGTGCACATGAATACACACACACACACACACACACACACACACACACACACACACACACACACACACACACACACACACACACACACACACACACACACACACACACACACACACACACACACACACACACAGTGATAAGCTTTGTCTCTCCAGGTGGCCCTAATCCTACTTAAATACGGGTACATGATGTTCCTGCTCGTTGCATGTCAATATGTCAAATTCTGGCCTCGACATTGGATGCTAGAGGGGAACACTGTTCTTTTGCTCTGTCCTGAAATCACAGATGTTATGTCAAATTGGCTACGTCCCCACAAGGCTTTGCAATTAGATGTTGACCTACTGTATGGTGGCAATGTTCAGGGTTTTTCCAGCATGGAGAGCGTATATATATTGCTTAATGGTTTGCAGTTTGAATCTTTGGAAATTAAGTGATTGAGCACAATTGTTTTTCCTAACTTATTGCCAAAATAATGAGTTTGCGTGTGTGTGCATCCATCTCTGTGTAGAACCTTGTGGGGGAAGTGTTTAACATCGTGAGTCAGCAGTCCACTGCCAGGCCCGGCTGTATAATAGAGCTGGACGTCATCACCAACCAGGTCAGCAGGCCACACGCCCCCTTCCCAGCCCCCCCACATCCAACCCAGGCTTCGAGCTTGTAGCAAGCAGCTCTCATGATACTTGTTATTCTTTCAACCAGTGTGGCTCCAACACCCAGCTGCTACACGTGTTCCAGGAGGACTTCATCCTGGGTTACAAGCCACAGGAAGACCCGGCGGAGCACACGCCTGCCTTCCCCTGTGCTGAGGGTAACCAATCCTCCTCTCCATAGCATTAGCATCATTATCGTCATCGTAGTCGTTTAAGTTCAAGTCTTTAATTGTCAGATGCATTGAAAATCAAAGAGTCAGACAGGGCACTGAAATTATTCAGTTCCCGGCAAAATATTCTAGAAAGGTAAAACATACTAACGCAAAACATACACAGATAAATATACTAGAAAGCAAAGAGTTGATTACTGGGTAACACTTTACCCAGGATGTAGGAAAGGCAAAGGTCTAAGCTATATGCAGTTATGAGGTATTATTACCGTATCTTCCGCACTATAAGGCGCACCGGAGTATAAGCCGCAGCAGCTAAATTGAATGATCTGAACATATATAAGCCGCACTGGAGCCCGCCGCTTAAAGGTGGGGGGGCGCGCGGACCGGTCATAGAGCCCATAGAGTTAAAGTTGGTGGACTGTAGCCTGTAAAATCAATAGATTTAGGAGGTCCCCTAGTGGCCGTTAACTGTAAATATCCATAGATTAGCCGCACCGGTATATAAACCGCAGAATCGAAAAATGGGAAAAAAGGCGTGGTTTATAGTCTGAAAATTAGGGTAATTATCAATGGATGAGTATATAATATCATGTCTTCCTCTTCCCTCAGACTACCACCCTCCACCATTTTCTGAGAAGTTCTTCCTGGTGGTGATCGAGAAGGATCTCAACAGAAACTCTGTCCTCCAGATGTGGCACCTGCACCTCAAGTCTGTCCAGGCCTGCGTGGGTGAGTTGAACAGCTGGTGTGGCTAAAAACAACCATTTTTGGACTTTTGGTTTCCACTATGGTTTTCAATACTGTTTTGTTGTGTTGGTTTAAAGAAAACTGGTTTGATAATTGTTCGGTGTCATCAGTTATTGTATTTACCTATCTTGTATCAGACCTTTTTTTTTATATTTGTATTAATTATTAATTAAATGGCATGTGTTAATATATATCTAGAACACATGATTACAATAACATTGTAATCATACATGATTATATAAGCGCTGTGAGCAAATATCCAACACGTCAATCCCCTGGTGTGAGCAGATGAGCCCAGTCCAGACTACAGCTTCCAGAGCCAGCTGATGGTCCCCCAACAGGCCATGAATCCAGACTCCTCCCCAGAGACCTCCCCCATGACCGCCCTGCCCCGCTCGGCCTCAACGGCCAACCTGCTGACAGCCAGCAAGCTGATCCTCAGCTCCAAGCTGGTCTACAGCAAGAGGCTGGACCTGCCTCACGGCGTGGAGGTGACTCGGGCCACGCCCTCTGCTGGTAGGCATCCACACACCCCTCTGACATCAGGCAGCAGTTGATCTGAGTCCAACATTGGATTAAGCTCTTACATTTGTTAATGCCTGTTTTGCGCTTAGAACATCCACAAACCATGTGTAAGCAGTGCACATGATATTTAAATTTTGCTACACATGTTACCCTGTAACAAGGTCAACGGAACTGAGCAAGCAGAACATCCTGCACGTTATACAGGGGGCCTAATCTAAGACCCCCCAGCAGAATTTGTTGGGGGGGGGGTTTTACCAACATTGGCCACTGTGCCATGTTTTCTCTTTAAAACAGACTACGTGTAAGCAGGACTGGTCTGTGAAAAGTTATCTCTGCTGCTGCTTAATTCTGTTCTCAAGATTTTCACAGTTTATATTCTACACCTTTTGCAGCCGTGGGTGAGCCACAGTTGCTGTGGCAACCGGTGTGAAGGAAAATGTGACCAAAAACATGGGACCCCCTGTCCAAACCTAATGCATAAGTTATCACTGATGCATATCCCATTAAGTTGGAAAGGCTTGTGTCTGTATTCACCGAATACAACCGATGGTTCCATGTCCGACAGTTTGTTAGTCAGCAGTGGAAAAAAATCGAATAAAAACAAGAGCACAGGTTCCATTACATGGCAGTGCAGCAGTGATAAAATGCCATTAGTCTCCGAGTGTGGGTGTTCAAATCACCTGAAAAGTGACACTTTTCCTATCTGCTGTGTTGCCGTTGGCATGTGATCTGATCAGGCCATCTGTTCCTCCCTCTCCCTCTCCCGCTCTCTCTCTCGCTGTGCATGTGCCTCCCTCTTCTCCACACTCAGGCCACCTGAGCTCCTCCTCCATCTACCCGGTGTGCCTGGCCCCCTACCTGATCGTCACCACCTGCTCCGACTCCCGCGTGCGCTTCTGGCACTGCACGGTGGAGGGCTCCGAGGAGGCCGAGCAGGGCACGCGGGCCTACCGCTGGGCGCCATGGGCCCTGCTCAACGACGAGGAGGACAGCAACAGCGCCGTGAGCGTGGCGGGACGTCCCGTGGCCGTGGCCTGCTCCTACACGGGCCGGCTGGCCGTGGCCTTCAAGCAGACGCGGCAGGTGCAGGTGGGCGGGGCATTTTGTGCTTGTTTTTTTTGGAGTAGGATGGAACCGGAAGTGTATGCTGATCTGTAGACCCCCACACACACACACCCACCATCCATGCTTTGGCAGATGGATGCGTAGGCGGCGATAGGCTCTAGGGAGAATAAGAGAGTGTGAGAGAGTGGGGGTGGTGGTTAATCGATTTAAGTGGGCAACTAAATTCAAATGTCTTTATTATTTTGTTTTCTATTTTTGTCGTACCAAATTGTTTTCTTTGTCATACCAAATAATGATACCAAACACGCAGTCGTAATTCACACTTCCACTTTCTGTCTTGCAAGATAATTTGGTCTAATGGAAGTCCCTCCTCTAGCCCATGGGATCTGGCGGTGACTTCTCCATGCACGTGTCTATCTACGAGTGTGAGTCGACCGGGGGGTCGGAATGGGTGCTGGAGCAGACCATCCACCTGGACGACTTCACCCGGCTGTCCTCAACCCTGGACCCCAGGGTCAGCGTGGACTCCAACCTCTTCATCTACAGCCGGTAAGGAGTGTGTGTGTGTGTGTGTGTGTGTGTGTGTGTGTGTGTGTGTGTGTGTGTGTGTGTGTGTGTGTGTGTGTGTGTGTGTGTGTGTGTGTGTGTGTGTGTGTGTGTGTGTGTGTGTGTGTGCGCATCTCTGTACTCGCCTGTGCATCTTCCCTTTGATGACCTTCTTTTGAACTCTGATGCAGGTCGGACCTGTACATGAGCAGGGACCACAACTCGCCCAACATCAAGCACTACGTCCACCTGGACTGGCTGTCCAAGGAGGACGGCTCCCACATCCTGACGGTTGGGGTGGGCTCCAACATCCTCATGTACGGCCGCATTTCGGGCATGGTCAACGAGCAGGCGGCCAGCAAGGACGGCGTGGCGGTCATCACCCTGCCCCTAGGGGGCAGCATCAAGCAGGGCATCCGCTCGCGCTGGATCCTGCTCCGCACCGTGGACCTGGCGTCGTCGGTGGACGGCACGCCCTCCCTGCCCGTGTCGCTGTCCTGGGTGAGGGACGGCATCCTGGTGGTGGGCATGGACTGCGAGATGCACGTGTACGCCCAGTGGCGCCAGGACCGCAAGCCCCGGGACGCGGGGGCCGGCGACGGCAGCCTGTCGTCCGCCGACAACATCGCCGGCCTCGGCGCCACCGCCTCCTCCGCCGCCGGGCTGGAGGGCAGGTCCCGGTCCAAGAGCGTGTTCGAGAGCAGCACGGTGGTGGACGAGGCCCTGCGCGCCCCCGCCGGCCTGCAGGAGGGCGGCCTGTTCGAGGCGGCCCACTCGCTGTCCCCCACGCTGCCGCAGTACCACCCCACTCAGCTGCTGGAGCTCATGGACCTGGGGAAGGTCCGCCGCGCCAAGGTGAGGCCGCCCCGGCCGCTCAGACACACGGGGCTGGAGAGGAGGGTCAAGGGTCAGCGATTACAATGGTGCTACTTACGCTTGAGTCAATCAGCCGATTGCTTTTCTTAGGGGACTTGTGCTTTAGCAGGTGGGGACGGGGCGTCTTGCCCAGGGATGCTTACAGGTTGACTGACTACATTAGGAATCAAAACCAGAATATCTCATATGCACACTAGCCACTACACAGTCCTACCTTGTAGGTGCGTTATCATTATGATGGATTATAAATTCTTACCAACATGTTTTACCTCTCACCAGGCCATTCTTTCGCACCTGGTGAAGTGCATTGCCGGGGAGGTTGCGGTGGTGCGGGACGTGGAGGCGGGGGAGGGCGGGGCCCGGAGGCACCTGTCCAGGACCATCAGCGTCACGGGCAGCACGGCCAAGGACACCATTGTGGCGGGGCGCGACGGGGGCAGGGACTACACGGAGATCAACTCGGTGCCCCCGCTGCCCCTCTACTCCCTGCTGTCGGCCGACCTGGACACCTCCTACAAGGGAGGGGAGGAGGCGGGCAAGGCGCCAGAAGGGGAGGGGGCGCAGAAGAGCGGGGAGGACCAGTATACAGACCTCTTTCAGGTAGGTGGGGGTGGAGGAGTAGGGAGCAGGTCAAGGGAATGCCGTTCTCCACCAGAAAATATATATTTAGACAAAAATGATGTTGATTTGTGGATATTCAACCAAAGCTAAATCAGTACAGAACATTTTTTAACTCAACCTTGACTTTTCAACAAACAAAAATGGAATTAGATAGGAGGTATCGCTCATCAAGGAGGCACTATACTACTGATTATTTTTGGCCGGTCAAATCTTTTCAAAATGTATTTTTTTGGAAAGGTTGGAGAAGCATCCCTATGTTTTCTGACACCCACCCTTCTGTGTTGCACAGGTGCAGGCAGTGACCACTGATGACTTTGTGAGCTTTGCAACTGAGAAACCGGAGAAGAAGTCACGGGTCATTAATCTCTCTCAGTATGGCCCTACATACTTTGGGCCTGAACACGCACAGGTACAATCTGTTCTCATGCAGCACATTCTATAAACAGTATACACATTTAGTTTCTGATATTTGAGATGACTTTTGAGTCAAGACTCTATGAATATATGTACTTATTTCTGATTAGTCAGCATGTTATTAATATTCTCCCACTTTCATTGTCACATTCTCTTTCTCTCACTTAATCACTCTCTCGCTCTCGCTCTCTCTCCCACGCTCGCTCTATCTGTCTCTGTCTCTCTCTCTCTCTCTCCCTCTTTCCGTCTCTGTCACTTCCTCCCTTTCGCTCTCTCTCGCTCTTTCTCTCCCCTCTCCCTCCCTCCAGGTGTTATCAAGCCACCTCATGCACTCCAGTCTCCCTGGCCTCACCAGACTGGAGCAAATGTTTCTGGTGGCGCTGGCCGATACAGTGGCAACAACCAGCGCTGAGGTCACCAGCTCTGCTAACCAACAGTACACCGGTCAGTATGTGCACGATGACATTACAACCGACAAACTGGCTGTAGGAAGATTTTCACATAATCAGACAGGATGGAGGGACTTCTACGAGCTATTGTTGACAAAATAATGAAGGCTATTTAGAATTAACATTTTGAAATAGAATCAAGGTTTGAGGGGTCTTTCACGCGTCTATATGTGTGACGTCGGACCTAGTCGGGGGACGTGTTGTATTTGCTCTGGCAGATGGTCTGACCCCCCCTCTCATTCAGGCAGATTTCCAGCCGACCTTGCTTGGGTCGGGAAGATCGCCAGTGTAGATCTAATGTAGGGTGGGTTTGATACAATGCCTAGATGACCAAGATGGCTGTGTCTGATGTGGAATGGTCTGCTGAATCCCGCGATACAGTATAAGACGAAATAGACAGTGTATTTTCCCTAAAAGAAGATCAAACAACTGCGCATAAACCTTTTGCTGATAAGTGAAATGAATCCGCCTTTCTTCCAGGATTTGGTGAAAGTTTAATTTACTAAAGCAGTGCATGCAACCATAATCCTGAGAAATGTAAAACGAGCTGAGGGGCTGAAGACTAATACGCATTTGCGAATTGGTCTACCAATGTCAGGTTAGGTCAGACCATCAGATGCCCACAAACTAAGACTACTGTGCAATAAATCACATGTTAAGGCTACAGAAATAAAAAGCTAATCACAACGTTTTTTGTACTCATGATTATGTGTGCTTCAGTTGCTTTTACCACCACAAACGGCAGTGTTTATCCTGATGCTCTTGGACGTGTATATAAACACAGCCTGCCTATTTATTTAGTCTTTTGATTGCTAGACATTAACAGGTTGTTCCAGTGCTAAGTAAGCACAGAGTAGGACCTAAGCAGGTTTCAAGGGCAGCAAGTGTATAGCATACACACGACAGTACCACCAAATAATGAAGGATTTTGTGATATGCCACTGTTAATATGACTTGCCTGGGTTCCCCTTGGCTCAGAGCTAAACTGCAATGATGGACAACGATGAGAGCTGCTCTTTCTGTCCCGCCTTCTGTCCGCCCTGCAGGGGGCGAGGCCCTGGACGAGTGCGGCCTGCGCTACCTGCTGGCCATGCGTCTGCACACCTGCCTGCTGACCTCCCTGCCCCCGCTCTACCGCATGCAGCTGCTCCACCAGGGTAAACGGCTGCCGATGCACCCACACTGGACCCACTGGTCCCTGAGCAACGTAACCTTCAGAGGGTGAACCAAAACACTGATTGTTGATACACTTGGGAGTGTTTAATGAGCCAAATATAAAGCCCTTGGTGATACTTGATTCATGGTTGGTTCACTCTCGTTGGAGTTTGACATCTCAAGGTTAACCCACTCTCCTCTGGGTCGTTGTGTAGAACGAGACCCCCAGTGTTGGGGGGGGGGGGTTTACCTCAGGATCCTTTACCATGACTGCTCACATGCCACTCTACGTCGCTCTCATCCACTTCCCATGCGTCCGTCCGTCCATCCCTGGCCGGTGCAGGCCTGTCCACGTGCCACTTTGCCTGGGCCTTCCACTCGGAGGCGGAGGAGGAGATGCTGAACATGATCCCAGCCATGCAGCGTGGAAACCCTCAGTGGTCGGAGCTCCGGGCCGTAGGCGTGGGGTGGTGGATACGCAACATCAACACGCTGCGCAAGATGGTCGAAAAGGTACAGGAGGACAAGGGTTGTACCTTTTTAGAACACAAGGTTTTATTTTGCCACAGTACCGCGCTAAAGTTAAGCGAAAGTTAAAAGAAAGTTAAGCCTTTCCTCATCAAATAGTAAAAGCCTTTTTTGGATCTCAAACCCTAAACAAATTTATTTTTTCAAATTCCAATGTGTAACAATGCCTTCAGGTTTAGAACTGTCGGCATGTTGGATAATATGTGTGCGTGTGTGTGTCCTATTCAGGTGGGTAAAGCCGCCTTCCAGAGAAACAATGACCCATTGGATGCTGCTCTGTTCTATCTGGCCATGAAGAAGAAAGCTGTCCTCTGGGGCTTGTTCAGGTATGCGTTGAGCCTCCAGTAGAGTTCACTTTCATGCAGAAAGCCTTATATAACATCTGTGCTATGGAAATATGAGACTATTTCCCCCCCCCCCCTCTCCTCCCCTCAGGTCGCAGCACGACGAGAAGATGACTAAGTTTTTCAAGAATAACTTCACGGAGGACCGCTGGAGGAAGGCAGCCCTGAAGAACGCCTTCTCTCTGCTGGGCAAGCAGCGCTTTGAGCAGTCTGCTGCCTTCTTCCTCCTGGCTGGTTCCCTCAAAGACGCAATAGAGGTGTCTGTGTGCACACACACGCACGCACGCACGCACGCACACACACACACACACACACACACAGACACACAGACACACAGACAGAGAGAGAGAGAGAGAGATACATACACACACACACAGAAAGAGAGAGAGAGATACATACACACACACACAGAGAGAGAGATATACATACACACACAGATACATACACACACACAGTCTAAACCTCACATGCAAACAGCATGCACGGTTCTCCTTGAAGTGTGGCACAGTCAAAACACGCAGATAAGGTTTTGAATACTGAATGAATAATGTTTGCAATCAACAAACATTTCCCACCGCCCACTTTCCCTTCCAGGTGCTGCTGGAGAAGATGGATGACCTGCAGCTGGCCATGATCGTGGCCCGGCTGTACGAGGCCGACTTCGAGAGCTCCTCCACCTGCCAGGGCCTGCTCTACGAGAAGGTGCTGGGATGCAACCGCGACGGCGGCGGCTACCACTGCTCCCGGCTGCACCCGGACCCCTTCCTGCGCAGCATCGCCTTCTGGATCATGAAGGACTACACGCGGGCCCTTGACACGCTTCTAGAGCGCATACCCAAAGAGGAGGAGGAGAATCAAGGTTGGCCGGCCGCAGACCTTTTGGTTGTGCTTGTAGTGCTTATAGTCCCCATTAAAACAGCAGGACCAACTGGAACATCCAAACAGAGATGAGACACTGTTATTCATATGTCTGCTAAATGGGTTTCAACCCTGGCCAGTGATATGGCATTTTTATTTCAGCACGGCTAGAGTGTGATCACTGCTTTAAACAAATGGGCAATATGTCCCCGATTCACATCAGCTGGTCAGCCTTCCCTGAGATAAGGTAACCCTGTTTACTCATAAAATACTGGCAGTTAACAAGATATAAAGAACATAAAACAATAAAAAAAAAAAAAATAGTTATGTTGTTATTGTGGCATTCACTTCTTTACATCGGCTGGTCCACTTTCATGGTGATACAAGTTTAAATAGTTGCCTTGTGTGTCTGTGCACTATTTATTATTATTTATGTCATGGCTCAATTGAAATATGTCTAAAGGGGAGCAGGATTTTTTTTAAATAGCTTATCTAGTTGTTTTTTTTACAAATCTTCTCGGGCACCTTTGCGACGTTGAAGTGATTCAAAGCAGGCCTTCCGACCACGTTTAAACATGTTCTCCACCACCTCTCCCCTGCTCTGTCCCCTCCGCTGCCCTCCTCAGACGTGATGGTGAAGTCGTGCAACCCAGTGGTGTTCAGCTTCTACAACTACCTCAGGACACACCCGCTCATCATCCGCCGCCACTTCGCCTCCCCCGAGGGCGTGGCCGCAACCGTGGAGAAGAGCAGCGTGGACGAGATCAACCTCATCGAGCGCAAACTCTTCTTCACCACGGCCAACGCACACTTCAAGGTGGGGTGCCACTGCCCAGTGGGGGGGCGAGCTTGGTTTTCATCCAGTTATTTGAGTTCATTAATTAGCAGGTAGGGTTAGGCATCTAACTCAGGGATGCCTACAAGTACACTGATGGACGGATTGTAACTCGGCTGGGAGTTAAACTCCCTAACCAACACAGAAAAAAACTAAAAAACAAACAGTAACATATAGTTTGCTCTTTGTTTGACATAAAAGAAGATCCAACATTGCAAATGTCACAAAGTCATCTTGTCTTTTGTGTATTTTGACCTGCTGCCCTGTCCTTTGCCTTTTAGGTCGGGTGTCCTGTCCTTGCCCTGGAGGTTCTGTCCAAGATTCCCAAGGTGACCAAGAAGTCTGGCTCCGCGCCCCTCAGCGACGGCTCCTCCGTGGCCAATGTGAACTCCTCCAGCCAGCCTGTAGAGAACGGCACCCAGGCAGCGCTGATGGACTGGGCCGCCCCAAGCGCCCCCGCCCCAGCCTGGGGAGCGGGGGACGGCGCAGGCGGCCTGGACTGGAGCCAACCTCTGGTCCAGATCGAGGATGACGGCCTGCAGCTGGACTGGGGCAAGGAAAAGGATGAGGATGAAGATGATGATGATGATGACGAGGACGGAGGACTCACCATGAAGAAGCCAGAGGCAGAGACCAAGGCGGAGCCTATCTCTCAGACGCTGAAGGAGGAGTCCCAGGTATGGCGATCAATATACAGAAAGACATTTCCAACTCTGATGCTTGTCATTTATGATCAATGTTTATGTATATTACATTATAGTTCAGTTGAAAAATATTGTATTATATATATACTGTATGTTTATTGTATTCTGCATCTGATATTCATACATTTTTTGTTGCTACTGATACCTCATTTCCCTCCAGGAATGCCAAAGCCCTGATATGATCTGAATGTAGGGTCCGACAGGGATTAAGCCGTCTTTCTACGTCCTTTCAGGGGGAGTCCGAGGTGGACGTCATCGCGGAGCAGCTGAAGTTCCGAGCCTGCCTGAAGATCCTGATGACGGAGCTGCGCACGCTGGCCACGGGCTACGAGGTGGACGGAGGCAAACTCCGCTTCCAGCTCTACAACTGGCTGGAGAAGGAGATCGGCGCCATGCACAAGATCTGCAACTACAAGGTCCGTACCGTCGCTTCCAAAATAAACGCCTCGGTCAAATGAAGAGCCCGTGCGCCGCATCCCACCTGGAACCCTTCCCTCACCGCGGTTGCCGTTGTCCCGTCTCCAGGTGGAGGGGAAGGAGGAGAGGCAGGAGCCAGAGCAATGGGAGCGCAGCGCGTCCCTGGACCTCCCGGACGACGCCCCCGACGGCACGGAGGCGGGCGCCTATGAGCGTCTACAGACGGAGCGGCGGCGGCTGCAGGCCAAGCAGCATCACTCGGAGCGCCGCAAGGCCTGGCTGAGGAAGAACCAGGCCCTGCTCCGCGTCTTCCTCTCCTACTGCAGCCTGCACGGGGCCAAGGGCGGGGGCGTCACCTCCGTACGCATGGAGCTCATCTTCCTGCTGCAGGAGAGCCAGCAGGTTAGGGCACACACTCGCACACTCACTCACTCACTCACTCACTCACTCACTCACTCACTCACTCACTCACTCACTCACTCACTCCCTCAATCTCTGTCTCTTTAATTATCTCTTATATGCTTGCTCAAATATGGAACGTGAATCTATAATCATACCAGTATTTCATACACAATAGGATGCACAAAGAAAGTATCCGGAGACGAAGTCATTGTATTGACGTCACCATCTTTCATTATTTGCTTTGAACAGTTATATTAGTATCATGTAGTATCTATGTAGTGTCTATCATGAGTCAAAAACCTGAATTGAATGTATTGACTGTTAGCAGTGTATACATGCAAACCAAGGCCGCCAGTTACCTGGCTGGGTGGTCGAGGGTAATGGACGGTGACATGCCTTCTTGCAGGAGACAACGGTGAAACAGCTGCAGTCCCCGCTGCCTCTGCCCACCACGCTGCCCCTGCTTTCAGCCAGCATCGCCCCCACCAAGACGGTCATCGCTAACCCCGTGCTCCACCTCAGCAACCACATCCACGACATCCTCCACACCATCACCCACATGGACACCCCGCCACACCCCAGCGCCGGGGACGACCGGGTCAGCCCTCTCACTCTCTGCCTCTCTCGCTATCTGGCCCTCTCGCTCTCTCTTCTCTATCGTCCTATCGTCCTCTTGCTCTTTAGCTCTCTTTCTCTTATTTTATTTTATTTTGAAATGGACATTTTTACTGATATTTGATTGTCCTGCAGTGCATCCTCGAACTTAGCCATTGCAATGTAGGCCCTCTTTCGAGTAGAAATTTAAAGAATGTGCTGTTTCAGGTGATTGCTCTGCACACGCTGGCAGCATCTCTGTCTGCATGCATCTACCAAGCCCTCTGTGACAGCCACAGTTACAGGTACGCTCTCTCTCTCTCTCTATTGCCCTCCCTATCCCTATCTCTTCCTGGTTTGTCTCTGTTTATGACTTGCTGTTGTTCGTAATGGCCCTGCATTTGATGCCGTGTTTTAGTCTCATGTGAGTCACTCTGCTGGCCTCTCATTCTGCAGTGCAGTCAAATGGAAGCAAGCTGCCGCGGAATACAAACAGAAATACTTGACATACATGGGTTGAGCAAACTAAAATACAATCCACCTCCAGGCTTGCTTATAGTCTGTGCAAAAAGGGGAAGCCGACGCATGGCAAGAGTCGTGTGCCACCATGCTCATTTCTCTGCGTCGCTACAAGGCAGAGAGACCCGGAGGAGAGCTCTCCTTCTGTAAAGCGCTGGGGATGACTCACCGCTCCACCTGCTGTGTGCTGTGTTGCAGCAGCCAGGCTGAGGCCAACCAGTTCACCGGCATGGTGTACCAGGGCCTACTGCTCAGTGAGCGAAGGAGACTCCGTACAGAGAGCATCGAGGAGCACCTCACCCCCAGCTCTCTTCCCGCACAGTGGCCAGGTAACGACATCCACTCCCCGCCCCCCCAAACCCCGCAGCTCTGCTACTCACTGTCCCAACCTACACTCCACTGCTGGTTCCCGATGACCATTCATGGCTGTTGAATGCGTATTCACTTACAGAGCCGTATGCATTTGAAACTTTTTAGATTGAATATTGGTGGCCATGAATCAGAGGTCCCTACTCAGTTAATCGGATGCTGTTGGCCGACATTATAATGGCTGTAAACTTTGTAAAGTAAAGTTAATAGTAATTCAAGCCATGGGATCATTACAGTGAGAAGTGTGCCCTCCTATTATGGTCCGATTGTTGCAAAGCAGAAGAGGCTGAAGGGAGACATCCACTTGTAAATGACTCAAGAACACACAAAACATGGCAATAGCGGCTCCCACTGCTGTTCAAATGTTTATCTATAACGTCATTACACACAAATTTGACACTAAAATCCATCCTATCTACATTGTATTCCGTAGCAAGAGAGATAAGGCAAGAATTCTGGCTTTGGTGTGTGAGCATCAAAGCCAGACTGCATAGGAGGACTGTGAAATGGCAGCGAGGGAAGCATTCAGTCTGTGTTTACTGGGAGGGGCAGATGGCATTCTAAAATGGGAGCAGCGCAGCCTCTGGGAAGGAAATGGAAACACAGAGGCTTATCAGGCCATCGTGATTATGCTCCGAAAATGCATTCAGTGCTTTCAGAGGCAGACTCTCTCCATGTTCAGCAGGGGAAATGTTTTCATCAAGTTGACGTTGGCGTTGCCCTTAATGTACTCTGTGGTTGTGTGCATGTACACTGGGGCATTACATCCATGATAGCATTAGCTTGATGGAAATTACTTGATTGCACTTGCAGTATTTTTTTTTATTGACTACAATACCAAAACCACTTTCATGTGGGCTTCAAGAATTGTAGGGTTTAGACAGCAGTAGTATTTACAAACTAATGTCCACATACGCATCTAACTACATAATATTAAGTCATTAAGCATACAGTTCTCATCCTAAGAGATTTGCAGTGAATTTAGATCCGGGTCATCCAGGAGCAGGGCGTTGGGGCTTAAGGCATCCTGCTGGAGGACGCCTGCAGATAGAACCGTCTGGCTGGCGGTTGAACCCCAGAACCATTAACCCACACCGCGTGTGTCCGTTCCCCAGGCGTGTCCTCCCTGATCGCGCTGGTGGCGTCGGCCAGGGAGCAGGACCAGCCCCAGCTCAACGTGCTGCTGTGCGAGGCGGTGGTGGCCGTGTACCTGGCCCTGCTCATCCACGGCCTGGGCACCCACAACGGCAACGAGCTCTTCCGCCTCGCCGCACACCCGCTCAACAACCGCATGTGGGCCGCCGTCTTCGGGGGCGGGGCCAAAATCCTCATCAGGCCAAAGAGGCTTGAGGCGCCACCAGGTACGACTGTCCAACCTAAGCTCTCTCCTTATTGACTCTTCTTTATTTCATCAACTCTTTCCTCCCCCTTCGGTGTGGTTCTTAGGCATTTGCACTTCACTTGTCCTTTTTAAAAGCTGCTGACCAGATTGCTCACTAGAGGAGGATTGACCTCCGGGGTTCTGAACTGGTGGTGGTGCACAGTTTAGGACAACTGTCTGGTACCCTGACATGACCTCGGACCTCAGCCGCGCACACTTTTTGTGTTCCTGACCACGAGTTGTCCAATCCCCATGGGTCCCCTTCCCATTCCCCTGCCCCCCCCTCCTCCTGCTCCTCCTTTCACCTGGCAATCAGTCTGAACACCCCCTCTCCCATTCTGATCCTAGGAGGAGACATTTTTTATTTCTATAACCTCCCCCAGGTGTGTGTGTGTGTGTGTGTGTGTGTGTGTGTGTGTGTGTGTCTGCATGCTCACATAGACCAGTGTTTCTTCCAGGCTCTTTCCCGGTTGGACCTGCGTCGCATTACGCTGACGTGTGTGTGTGTGTGTGTGTGTGTGTGTGTGTAAAGGAGAGTGCCTGTGTGTGCGTACATGCAGTTCCCCTGGTGTGTAGTGAGTATACCCTGTGCCCTGTGTCCCAGTGCCGGAAGATTTTCAGGCGGCGGGGCCAGAGGAGCCTCAGGAGACAGGAGGGCCCGAGCAGAGTGGCCCCAGCCTAACCCCTGCTGTCGCCCTGCCCCCTAAGCGGCCCCCGCCCCCCAGACCAAGGGGGCCGGGGCCTAGCGCTGGGGAGGCAGCCTCCAAGGCCAGCTGTGAGTAACGGAGCTGGTGGATTGCAGTGCTGTTGGTTTGATGGTCTGCACAGTGTTGACTTGCTGGGTTTGCAGGACTGCTCTGCATGATGTGTATTTTATTTCCATACATATATAGATATCAATATGTTGAGGTTTGCACTGTTGCAGATGCTTTACGGAAACCATCTATTCATGCAGCTGCCCCATTCTGACAATGGAAGGACAAAAAAAAAGAAGCTATTTGTGATGAATTGCAGGCATCTGTGTTCGATGTACCGATAATGAGCCATCAATGCTGTGCGTTCGTTTGTGTGTGCGAGTGTGCGCGCGTGTCCGCACCTGTGTGTTTGCGGCTGTGTGTGTGCCTTTTACGGGTGGGTCTGTGTTTGCTGTTTTTGCTGTGTGTAGCATGTCCACGTGGTTTTGTCTTGTTTGTTCACCTGGTGGTGTCCCCCCCCCCCTCCCTCCCCTGCTCCTCCTCCTCCTCCTCCTCCTCCTCCCTCCCAGCAAGGACCAACACCAGCTTGGACTGCTCAGAGAGCAGGGCTGTGCTGCCCCCAGAGGTCAGAGAAGGTACAGAATGACAGGCCTCGACTCAGAAACACCAGAGCTGCTGTTGCTGCAACTACCAGCCCTTGGATGATTCTGTGTTTTGGGATGGGCTTAGCTCGGTTCATCGCTTACAGTTAGTGACCACAGTTGGTATCTGTAAGTCTTAAACAGAATCACAGCAATAATGAGTGGTGACCTTCAGTAAACAGCATACCTTCAGTGGTGAAGGCCTTGGTCACTTTTTAGCAGATCGATACGTCTGTGCTACTGGCAGCCATTGGTAAAAGTATATTTGAATACTGCTCGCTGGAAGTGGAGTGATTCTAACTGCCTTTTAACGGGCTGGATTTGTAGCATGTATTTTTATCCAGACCATTCATACACCCGCGTGTGTTCACACACAGAGTGCTGGTGAATGAAGCAGATAGAAGCTGGCATTAAGCGGCTGTATCTCTTAGAAGGGTGCTCATGAATTCTTCTAAGCTAAGGACCTTTTGAGAAATGCTGCTAGCGGAGCAGAACATGAGGTGCGGGGGGGTGGGGGGGGGGTAGGGGTTCTTAAATGCCAGGCATTTTCTGATAAAAATCAGGCCTTTAAATGTTAGGGCAGCCTCTCAAGTGCAGATAGCACAGTGGTTGCGCACACTTACACACGCATGCAAAGATAGCCATGCAGGTGTGTAGATGTAGCGGTGTACCTACTTCAATTGTAATTCACATACATGTGTAACGTATCTAGTGTCTGCAAGCATTGGCTGAGTTTTTAAACATTACATCGTTCGCCACTACACCTATCATGCCTTGATGCACATGATATTTTGCATTTTGGCCAACAGCGTGGACCATGTATGTGTCTTTGTTTGTTTCATAGCGTCATGTGTAATTTATCTCGGCCTACTGACTCCCATATCATAATGCCCCTGTGTGTGCGTGTCTAATAGTGCTGTCTGGTGTGTGTCTTGTCTGGTTCGTTCTGGTGGATCCTAGTGGTGCCAGAGGTACCCCCCGAGGATAAAGGTGCAGGTTTGTGCACAGCTCTGTGTTTGTTTCTTGTCTGGATGCAGTGTCGGGTTCTCTGTGTGTGTGTGTGTGTGTGTGTGTGTGTGTGTGTGTGTGTGTGTGTGTGTGTGTGTGTGTGTGTGTGTGTGTGTGTGTGTGTGTGTGTGTGTGTGTGTGTGTGTGTGTGTGTGTGTGTCCTTATACGTCTCGAGTCCTTCTCTCTACCTGTTAGGGTTCGTTATGAGACCTGTTCCATTCCAACACCGCACATCAGACCCAGCTCAAGGCTAGCCTCATATTAACAAAGCCGTCTCTCGTATCCGTTTCCTCACCTGTTTCCTGCTTGAGGATGAAGCTGACCCGCTCCTCTCCCCTGGCCTCTTCTTGTTTGTAGTCGATGTGAACAGCAGCACTGGCTGTGTGTGACAGAAAGAACGTACCCTTATCATAACCCGCCGCCGCCTGACAGACCTTTAAACCTCTCCCCCGTCTGCACCCCGCCAACCCCCCCCACAACCCTCCCCTCCCCTCAGCGGTGCCGGTCCCGGCCCCCCAGGTGGAGGACGGGGACAGACAGAGGCGCAGGTTCAACATGCGGATGCTGGTGCCGGGACGTCCCGTCAAGGAGACGCCGGCCACCCCGCCCCCGGTGCCCGTGGAGAGGCCCACCTACAGGGAGAAGTTCATCCCCCCCGAGCTCAGCATGTGGGACTTCTTCGTGGCCAAGGTGAGCTGTCGGAGGACGTAGCGAGAACGCTACCCTCAGGAGAACACCAACCGTCTGCCTCGTGACCTCAGGGCCGCCTGAACGATGCCGGTATACATTTGATTGTACAATCAGCACTAATACAAATTTTTTGTCCAGCCATTCCTGCCTCTGGCGGACAGCGGCGCTTTGTACGACTCGGACGAGAGCGCGGCAGAGGACGACGATGACGATGATGACGCCTTCCTCTCGGACACACAGATGACGGAACACTCGGACCCCAACTCCTATAGGTAGGAGCCCACGACCCAGGTCACACTCAACACTTTGCTCTGTTGGCGTGTTGTTATTGAAGGATCTCTATCCCCTGGCCATCTGTCTTTCAACCTGTCCGTCTGTCTGTCTCCTGCTCCCGTCTGTCTGTTTGTAGCTGGTCTCTGATTCGTCTGGTCATGGTCAAACTGTCGCTGCATAACGTCAAGAACCTCCTCCCACTCACCGGCCTTGACTTCACAGGTGCGTGAACACTCGCACGCACACACAGACACACACACACATACATTGACCACATGCACAAACAATTCCTTTCTATTACATACTGCCACAAACAATTCTAATACTTAAGGGAGCATGAACTTAAGGAGTCTTTATAGACACAAATGACTGTCAATGCCTTTATACAATTCACTTCTTGATCACTGCCTTAGAATAATGTTTCGATTTATCCATGAAAATTAAATTATATTGTGTTTGTCGGTGTGTGTGTGTGTGTGTGTGTCGGTGTGTCGGTGTGTCGGTGTGCGCCTTCAGATCTGCCCGTGACATCCCCTCTCTGCAACGCCATGCTCAAGACGTTGGAGAACTGGGAGCAGCTGCTGCTGGAGAGGATGAACAAGTTTGAGGGCCCCCCTCCAAACTACATCAACACCTTCCCCACTGACCTCAGTGCTGCAGGGGGGCCCGCCATTCTCCGACACAAGGCCATGCTGGAGCCAGATAACACTCCCTTCAAGTGAGCACACGTTCCTTTACACACAAGCCCTCCAGACTAACTCTTTTTTACCTAAGAGCAACCGTATTCAAAACCTTCCTATAATTTGTGCTTCTAATATACAGCTGTTAAATGTTTAATGACACATGCCTGCACTGGCGTTGAACTGCCAAGTATTTGTCCAATCGCAGTACCCTATTGTCAGCTGGCATCCTCCCTGTTTGTTTACCTCCGTTGCTTGGTGCTGCTGTAGTGAATCTCTACCCTAGCCACCACAGCAATTCCTCCCCCTAGCCCAAACCCCTGGTTCTATGAGGACGCCTCCCGAAAGACATATGAAAGGCCCATCATACTTGTGTGTATAGGGCTCCTAAAAATGTAGGAGCACCAACAAAAAAGATAACTTCTTATTTTACTGGAAAATCCACAACCTCAAGCACGCTGAATGTTCGCATGAAATGATTGAAGTCGGGTGGCAGTTAAATCAACCTTCTAGCATGCCCAACTTAAAGACATTATAACAAAATTGAGCCAAACTATAAAGAGATTTGTTTCCCTTTTGGCAGTTATGTATTTAAAATATATGCCATGTATATTATGGTTCAGTATATTATATAGTTATGCAATCCCAAAACCATTCAATAATAGTTCCACAAATATAAGGGCCAGTTGCATAACCTATAGCTCTAAATAAGTTTGTGGTCATAGCTGTCTGTAGAGTGTAAGTCAATGCTTCAACTTTTCAACATTGTAAATCCTCATAATCTGATCCAGTGAATCCATTACATTTCTCTTCAGTTGCTAAATTATCAACAGCAAAAATCAATGTTCAATTATTTGAAAGGCAGAAATAATTGCTCTCTACTGTGCATAATGCATTTTCAAAATATATTTAGTGGTAGGTTGGCATTAAGATCATGAGTTGCAAGGTGAAATAATTATTTTTCTTTCAGTTTCAGCGATCATCCTGATCTGAACCTTTACACTAAATAAATAGATTCTCCCTTTGGAACCTACATATTCTGTAATTTCATAGAAGTCACAAGTTTGTGCAGTAGATAGGCAATAAGGCCATCTTAACGTTTCATTCGGGCCAAATAAAATAATTGGACAGGCTTATTACAGGCTGGTGACAGCCACAGATACAAGATTCATTTAATTTCATAGTCTGAGCATTTTATTTATTGATTGCGGTCATGATGTGAGGAGAATTTCAACAGATATAACCAAAAAGACTTCCGAAATAATATGCCTAGCCGATCTTAAATTAGTTAGTATATTTAAATACGATTTTTTAATCATTCAATTATTTCTTTTCAGAACTAAGAATACTTCGTCCTTCCCGGTCCGGCGCCTCTGGCACTTCCTGGTGAAACAGGAAGTCCTCCAGGAGACTTTGATTCGTTATATCTTCACCAAGAAGAGGAGGCAGTGTGAGGTCAGAGCAGTTTCCACATCTCTCTATTCATTTTATGTTAAGACTCTAATACTTCTTTATAATTGGTTGAAAATCAAAAAAATAAATCCAACGAATAGTTAGATTTATTTTTTTGATTTTCATTTTTTGGATGCCTGAATTGATGTGCGAAACTCCTCACTTCCCACGTTGAGGTCTGTTGCTTCGGTGTGCAGAGAACAATATCTGGTTAACTCATTATATCATTTTAAACGATTGAGACATTTCAATTGTGAAGTCAAAAACAATCACCAGTTTAGTATTTTTTATTCATTTCTTTTTCATTTTTTATGGTTTTGTTATGAGGGATCTATGCAGCCAAAATGTTTGATATTATCTTGATAACTTTCTCTCGATCGATATTTATTTTAAGATACGGCATTTATATCTGGTATTGTTATGGCTATTGCTATCACTTCCTCAGACATCAACAACTCCACCACAGTTTAGTGAAATGTGTACAATCAGAGATGTTTTCCGTATCTAAGACATTGGTTCAGTCTGAATGCTCACCTTTTATTATGTCGTTATCTATGCATTGATTCCTTCCTCATGACTTGTGAACTCATGTTGGTTGTTTGGTTGACACAAACATTGCGTTTTTTTGTTTTTTTTATTCAAAGGCTGTGTAAATACTATACAGTATACATACTATATACTTTATACTCATTTGTCAGTTTGTTTGTGTAACTGTGTGTTTGTGCATGTTTGTTGTGCTATGCTGTGCTTTGTGTGTGGGTTTGTGCGTTTTATGTTGCGGCGTCCATTTTGCTTTTGGTGTGTGTGTGTGTGTTATGTTGTGCAGTGTGTAGAAAACCACTTGGACCATCTAAGCAAAAAGTGCCTTGCAGGAGCTAGCAGTCCTCATAAGGTAGTATCGCTCCCCTCTCAAGCTCCGGGCCTCTCTCTTGTCAATCAGCCAATCAATCTGTCTGTCGTATACACCCAATCGTCTTGTCTTCTGGTCCGTCTTATTTTGGTGAGTGGAAGGGTTGGGTATCACTATCACACAGTCACATGCGTGAATAAAACCAGGTAATTTAAGGCAATGGAAGAAGTTCTTCTGTTCCAGATCCAGGTTCAGCTTTTCCTCCAACCCCTAGCATTGGATGATGACTTTCCAGCATGGCCTAACGTTGGCGCTATCTCCATCCCTCCCTCTGTCTTTTCTGGCAGAGGTCTACTCTCTACCTAGATGCTTTGAGGGTTCCCTTGCCTTCACTTTCTGCCCGGGAAAGTCTCCGTAACCTCAGCTGACCTGTATAAATATGGCCTTGCCATGGCCTCTCCTTCCCCATTTCTGTGTTTCCGTTCTAACCGACTCACATTTGGCCCTCTGTCTCCGTTTTCCCTCCTTTTTCTCCACTGTCCATTTTGGGGGATGATTCTGTTGGGGGAAGCACTTTAATCTCCCCTTCGGGCCAGGACACTCCCTGGACACGCTGTTCCACACCAGCCCACTAACCTGCATGATCACCGTGTGCGGCAGACCAGTTACATCCATCTGAATTGAATCCATCAAAGTAACCATCCTGTTTCTCTTTGTTTTGATACCTTTTTTGTAACCAGGTGGAGGCTGATCTGGGCTACCCAGGGGGCAAAGCTAAAATCATCCACAAGGAGTCCGATATCATCATGGCCTTTGCCATCAACAAGGTACGGGTTCAGTACCCTGGCACTTCCAGA
This sequence comes from Gadus chalcogrammus, assembly GCF_026213295.1. Classification (NCBI taxonomy): domain Eukaryota; kingdom Metazoa; phylum Chordata; class Actinopteri; order Gadiformes; family Gadidae; genus Gadus; species Gadus chalcogrammus. Next base: position 11,668,707 of record NC_079425.1, on the reverse strand, counting down.
TCCACAAAGACTGAAGGTCCTAGCAGATTTTCACGTTGTTTTGTATTCGTTAGCGGAAGCAGGCAGCTTAAATCAAAGGCTGTGATGATCGATGACATTGGATCAACCATACCTTGGTATTGTCCTTTGACAGGCCAACTCCAATGAGATCGTGCTGGCGTCCACGCATGACGTCCAGGAGGTGGATGTGTCCACGCTGGTGGCTGCCCAGCCATTCACTTGGATAGGAGAGGACTTTGACAAAGAGTCCCGCAGGTCAGGCCCACGGGGCTCAAGGGCCATTGCTTGGGATATGCTGTCATTTTAAGGCCTCTCTTAGAAAAAATAGCCAATAATATTGGTATTGGCGGCTATGACAACACAACTCTGCCTAAATTTACATTTTAGCTTAAAAAAATAACCACACTAAAGTGCATTCTTAATATTTATTTATTTATTTGTCTATGTATATCTGGAGTTCGTGACAAAAATAATTTCCCTCTGGGATTATTAAAGTATTTATCTATCTATCTATCTATCTATCTATCTATCTATCTATCTATCTATCTATCTATCTATCTATCTATCTATCTATCTATCTATCTATCTATCTATCTATCTATCTATCTATCTATCTATCAATTATTCTCATAACCTTACATAAATGTATGCAATTCTTTGCAGCTAAAAAGTGAAATCCATGACATCCATGCTCCATTTACACTGTAAACAGAACTGGTTTGTTTCACTACAACACAGCTCCGACGATGTGGACTACCGCTCGTCTCACACCAACATCGCCCAGGCCAGCAGCTCCCCCTTTGCCCCCCAACAGATTGCCGTGTCCGCCTCCATGCCCTGGCTGGGCAGCGGGCAGACCAGCATGGGGGCCAGCGTGGTAAGAGAATAAACGCATACACCGTCCGGCACAGAGTAGCCGCCAACGGTGTTGTGTGTGCGTAGTGGCATGTAGTTGCCAGCAGGGGGACGATTTCTGAGTTCACTGTACTGGCCGTCTCTTTGTTAACCCTTCTGGCCCCTGTGTTATGTTGGTCCACTGTTTGATATGTGACGCATTCTAGATGGTTTGATCCCTTCTACTTCCTTCCTGATCTACTGTAAGAGTGAATTATAATTCCTAAAAACAAAACGCTGAACACACAGCTTTTAAGGTGTAGGCATTTTTCTCTCCCTTTCTTCTTCTTCTCTCTCTGTTTGTTTGTTTGTGTGTGTGTGTGTGTGTGTGTGTGTGTGTGTGTGTGTGTGTGTGTGTGTGTGTGTGTGTGTGTGTGTGTGTGTGTGTGTGTGTGTGTGTGTGTGTGTGTGTGTGTGTGTGTGTGTTATATTATGGTCTGTATCACTGGTTATCAGTGAGTCTGGCCCAACTGATCTGTGGGGACTAAACAGCCTGCGTGCTGAGTCTGATAGCGTCCCTGCTGGTGTGTTTAGAGTGTCCCCACTCCTCCAAGGTACAGATCTGCGTCATGCTCAGCCAGGGACGCAGTGTGTGTGTGTATATGTATATATATATATATATATATATAGTTTTGGTTGTCGATGTTTGACACTCGATGGGTGTAATTATTAAAACGAGTGAACAATACCCACAGAAATGGAATAGCAGTCGGCACAAAATCTGCAAATCAAATAAATGCAGTCACCTCATTTAGGGTCAAATGTTCTGATCTACACGTGCATGCAGAACAAGCTTGAGTACTGCGGAGGTTAACATCAAGGCCAGACTGTCCAGTCTTCCTAACGTTCCCGCTGTTTCCTTTCACAGATCATGAAGAGGAACTTGAACAACGTGAAACGAATGACCTCACACCCCATTTATCAGTATTGTAAGTGACTCGTATGTCATTAGTAATGTTAGAATGATCTGTATTGACTGTTATTGTCATGCATTTTATTTACGTGTTCACTTTTATTCATTGATTTGTAGCTTTGTTTCAAAGTTTTGTTTTGCAAATGAAATCAACAACTATTATCGTGTGTGTGTGTGTGTGTGTGTGTGTGTGTGTGTGTGTGTGTGTGTGTGTGTGTGTGTGTGTGTGTGTGTGTGTGTGTGTGTGTGTGTGTGTGTGTGTGTGTGTGTGTGTGTGTGTGTGCGCGCTCAGACATGACGGGCGCTCAGGACGGCAGCGTGAGGATGTTTGAGTGGAACAGACCCCAGCAGCTCATTTGCTTCAGGCAGGCGGGCAACGCCAGGGTCACCCGCCTCTACTTCAACTCCCAGGGCAACAAGGTGAGGCCCCCTGGGGCTCTTCACACATTATGTCACGCTCTGAGTTTAGTTTACACTGTGGAGGTCTAAGGATGTCCAACCCCCTGCAATGTTCATATCATCCACATGATTCAATACATTGGGGTGATTCTGTTCGTCATTTTAGTCTCATGCGAAATCATCACTTGGCATGTTCAGTTTATGTATGTATAGGTGGCCACGTCTGTGTGCACTCATATTTGTGTGCATGCACACAAACATGAGTACACACACAGACCTCCTTGCCACATCCACCGCCTGTGTTTCGTCAACCAAGTTGTAAACGGCGATCCTTGCGGTGTGTCTCCTGCAGTGTGGCGTCGCAGACGGAGAGGGCTACCTCAGTCTCTGGCAAGTCAACCAGACTTCCTCCAACCCCAAGCCCTACCTGGTGAGTACACGCATCTGGTAATACAGATCAGCCCCGTGTAAGGTGTTCTCCCATCGAATCCTTCTGTTTTTCCTCTCCTTACCCCAGAGTTGGCAGTGCCACACGAAGGCCTGCGGTGACTTTGCCTTCATCACCTCCTCAAGCCTCATCGCCACGGCCGGCCAGTCCAACGACAACAAGTCAGCAACCACGCCCACCGTCCACACCTAAAGCATGTAGCCAAACTAAATCCGGGCATTAACGCTAATGTATTTAACGCGTGTCTTGGTCCCCACAGGAACGTGTGCCTGTGGGACACTCTGGTTTCTCCCAGCAACTCCATGGTCCACGGTAAGGGAAGCCTCGTCGCCCCTTTGTGTTTGTACAACAGGAGGTCCCACCTCCTGTTGTTGAGCAGTAGGTAGGGGCAGGGTGTCATGCCCGCAGGTACGCTGCAGAGAAGGCGTGAGGGACTCGAACCTAGCCCCTTTGGGCTGGGAGCGACTCCACCTGCTGTGACGTGTGTGCCTGTGTGCCTATCCCTCTTTTTTGGGGGGATTTTTATTGATTGATTTAATATATAGCACGATGTGAACTTGGATCAAAACATGAATGCGTATTACAATGCAAACATATCATCCTATATTACATACCACAATATGAATACGTGTCGGTAGAATTAATACACATCAATACAACATCAACGCACATCCCAATATAAAGACGTATTTATTGAATTCCAATTTCTTTATCCATCGTCCCGTCGGCCAGCCTTCCCGTGCCACGAGAACGGCGCCACGGTGCTGCAGTACGCGTCCAAGCACCAGCTGCTGATCACGGGCGGTCGCAAGGGCTTTGTGTGCGTGTTCGACATCCGCCAGCGGCAGCTGCTGCACACCTTCCAGGCGCACGACTCGGCCATCAAGGCCCTGGCCCTGGACGCCTCCGAGGACTTTTTCGTCACCGGCTCCGCCGAGGGCAACATGAAGGTGAGGAGGGGTGGGGGGGGAATAAACTCTCAATGTATTCCAGGGGTATCGTGTGTTTGGGCTGGGGATCCATAGCGCCATGCCGGCTAGCTACAGACTTAGTCCTTAGTCCTTCTTCCCAGGCCTTCTTGATCTAACCCTCAGCCCCCTACTCCCCATCTCTCTCCCCATGTGTCTCCCCCAGGTTTGGAAGATGGCGGGCCACGGGCTCATGCACTCCTTCAGCACCGAGCACGCCAAGCAGTCCATCTTCCGCAACATCGGCGCCGGGGTCATGCAGGTGGAGACGCGGCCGAGCAACCGCATCTTCACCTGCGGCGCCGACGGCACGCTGAAGATGCGCGTGCTGCCCGACCGCTACAACCTCCCCGGCAGCATCTACGACGGCCTGTAGCTCTGCAGCCCCCCCCTCCTCCCCCACCCCCCACTAGCTGCTCCCCACTCACACCGCCGCCACCCCACACACACACCTTGCTGCAGGCCTCGCACACAGAGAGAGAGAGAGAGAGACGGAGTGGTAGAGAGAGAGAGGGAGTAATCACGACGGCTTGTGTAACAGTGATTCGAATGGATGTTACTGGTGCGTGTGCGTGCGTGTGTGCGTGCGTGTGTGTGTGTGTGTTGTCAGGACAGGAAAGGAATAAGGAGCTCTAGAGAGGGCTCCGCTTTCGGTGATTATTTTTCTGTTGTTCCCGCGCGCTGTTCCGCAGGTTTGCTGTTGACAAAAAAAAAAAAAGACGATCATGGCGTCACGTCCTTAAAGGGAAGAACGCTTCAGCGTTTAAATATGTGTATCAATTTTGTTTTTCTCCCGAACAACCAAGAGCGCAGAGAAGCGACACGCAAACGGTCGGCCATACTTGATTTTTTAACACGCTAGATTTACAGTCATTTAATTCCAGAATCTCTAGTCGTAGAGTGCGTCCGTGGGGAAGCTATGCATGTCCTGTTGTCGTTCCGCGGTGCAATCACAGGTCTCTTGGTAGTGCTCTGTAAAAGTGCTCAAGCAAAAACTTTCAAAAAAAGGTGTGTAACTGTCGTCATTTTGTGCCCACATGCTGACATTTCTCTTCGCATCTACTTTTACCCAGCACTGTGGTTTGTGATGAAGTCAAGTGGTTTATTAGAGTTGTGAATCAAGTTGTTGGAACCCAAAGTTTAGTTTCAATGCTTTTTAACCTCACTGCCCCCCTCCTCCATGTCCAGGTGGAAGGGAGGGGGGGACTCTGTGTTTGCTCTGGTCGTGCCCTGTGTGTTTCCACTGGCTGCCCGCTCACACCGTCTCAGACCTGCCCTGGTCTGGAAGGCTCCAGACACATTTTTCTGGGGGTCTCTTGTTTCCTCTGTGTGTGTGTGCCCCCTACCCCCCAATCAAACCCACACCCACTCACCCCACGTTCCAGTGTCCGCCATCTGTACACGCCCGCCCCCCCCTCTCCTTCCTCACTTTCCCAGCCTGCCTGCCTGCCTGCCCTCGTCCCTGTTAGGGTGACGACGTGTTTGAACTTCTGTGACTGTGGTTTAAGTGTCTCATTTGTCTGGTCAGCCCCCCCAATACAACTCTAACTCCCGCCCCTTCCCCAAAGTCCTGCCCCCCTGTGAGCAGAAACACAAAAGGTTCACTTTCTGGTTTTGCACAAGATGTTGTTGTTTTTTAAATATAATTTCTTGTTTGTTTTTAATTTAGTAATTTATGTTTGTGTTTGTTTGTTTGTTTGGTTGTTTGGCGATTCCCTTGTAAAAAAAACAACTATTTATGTTAACTTATTGCCTTTTATGTTAGGAATGTAAGGAGTGTTACTGCATCAAACAGGGAGATAGTGCAACATGGTATACTGTACGTAAGTGTGTGTTTTCTCACTAGTTGTTTTAAACTCTTCCACTCATCACAAATAAATATTTGCACTCAACTCTTGAGACACTATAAAAAACAAACCTTTATTTCAGACGGATAGGCTAACAAAGAAGAAACTACTGTTGTATACAAATGAATGTCTGGCTTTATTTGGCAGAGTAGTGAGAAGTTTGAAATAGTTTTAATATAAAGTATATAAATATAAATAAATATATATATATGAAGTACCACAACAGCTTGTACAAACATAAAAATGTTTTCTTTATTTTGAACATACCAGCTGGAATAGATGTACCTTTTGTTAAGTGTATGTGTGGTATTTATTAAAAGGATTTGTGTTTCTCTCCCACCATCGCCCGCCATGTGTACTGTATGCATCTATGTGTTTCAATAGTGGTCCAAATAGTGTGTGCTGTTGCGTGTGGTTTTGTATGATGTATGCATGTGTGTGTGTGTGTGTGTGTGTGTGTGTCTGTATGTGTGGATGTGTGTAGGCTACACCTAATGCAAGTATGAGGCCAACAACGTAGGGAGACCCCAGAGCACTTGAGTCTGGAGGCTTGTGGGAGAACCGCCGTTGTCAGACTGCTGCCTTTGTAAGGTTAATAAATTATTTTGATTTCATCGGGTTGATTTTTATGCTGCTTTGGTCTTTTGGTTTGCTGTCACTACTTGTGGTCATCACTGCAAGGCTGGGGACATTTTGTCTGAACCAAAGTATTGGAAGGTTCTGGAATTACGTTCTATTCTATTTGATTCACATGCAATTTATAGATGAGGAAAAATCGTGCACAAGAAACTACATTGAAACCAGGAAGTAAGTTGTAATTCTCATAAATGACAACAAACCGCTTTCACAATATTATGTGGTTCATGGTTTCTTATCCAACGCAAGAGCAGGGAATAAATACAGCACAAATGTTCAGTTTAACAATGAACCACAATAAATAAATACGGAATGAATGCTTGGATTGCCAATCAACTAATATTAAAATCGAACCATATTATACAACTTATTTGTTTTGCAAACCTTAGTAAAAACATACATTTGAGCTCTCGTATACTTAAGTCTTACGGATGACGCCTACAAAATAGGACAACAATTAAAAGATATGGCAGTAGTCAGCCAAAGCTTTTAAAAACATGCTTACGTCCCATGTAAAGAACACGTGATCATCGTTGTTCGAGTACCTGTTTGTGCGCGGTGTATATACGATATAAATACATACATTATACATAGACATACTCAGTCGTCAGACAGGAAGTGAACCACGTAGAGCCGCACGTGGCTGTGGTCCCACGCGTACAGGAGGCGTTCTTTGGGGCTGTAGGAGAGCATGGCCAGCACGCCCCCGGGAGACCTCAGGTCAAAGGTCACGTTGACCGGCTTCCCCTTCAGCAGGTCGAAGGCGAAGCTGACCCTGGTGTCCTTGGTGTCGGTGACGTAGAGGACGCCGCAGGTGATGAAGGCGTTGCCGGCCTTGGTGCGCGGGTAGGTGGTGTTGATGTAGGACGTGACAGAGAAGGTCTTCTGGTCCAGCTGAGCCACCATGATGCTCTCGTCCACGCTCGACGCGAAGATCAGCCACATGCCGTTCTCGTCCACCGCCACTTTGAAGTAGGTCTTGGAGTTGGCCAGCAGGTAGGAGAGGCTGTGGTGCATGGCGTTGTTAATGGACAGGTGACCTGTTGGCTTCTTGGTCAACAGGTCGAATCTGTGGAGATAATGTAAACGTTTACGTTCTGCAGGTTCTCTATTCAGAGGCTCGCAGAAATGAGCGTGTAGAGCATCCTTGATTGTCGTCATCGTCGGATGAAGGGAATGACTTACCTGCCGATGTTTGAGGTCCCGGCGATGTGAAAATACAAGGATCCGTTGTGGACCATGTGGCCGCAGCCCTGGTAGAACTTCTTCAAATCAATCACCTCACTGCTGTGGTTCTGGAAGGATCCGCTGGTTTTATACTCCATTACCACGCGGCCTTGTGAGACAACACACATGGATTGGAATTCATTGCAGTGGAAACATCCAGTCTCCAGTGCAGAAGGATCGGTTTTGTCACAGGTACAGAAATAAAATAAACTCATGGATAATATATTGTCATAATATACGTTAATGAATTGTCGTAATTCATTTGAATGAAAATAAGTTATGGATCAAGCTATGGATCTGTCATCATTCTTCCCTTCTCCACACACAAGGAATTCGATTTATGTCATGTTATCAACACATAAAGTGTCTTAAACACAACATGATTATGACATCATCTCGCTCATCGGTCCAGTGAAGTCCTCCTACCTGAGAAGTGTTCGGCCACCCAAATGCGCTCGTCGTTGGGCCGGGCCGTGTCTTTCATCCACGTGCCGAACGTTTTCGTCATCTTGATCACGTTCCTGGGGTTGATCAGTGATTTGATCAGGCACTCTGAGGAGAGAAAGCCAACACAGTCAGTCGCTGATATCAGTCAGGGCCCTTCGGCTCGCAACGCCTCCCCATAGCCAACATTCACATGCAACAGCTAGGAGGTATACCCTTCTTTGGAGCTGGCGTCTCACTCAATTTTCTGTGCGCGTTCTCGTCGTTGGGCACGGCATGCAGTGGATCTGAAAGCAGACATGGATGTGATCGGGTGACCGGTGAGTGACCGGGATCATTAAAAATCCAAAAAACAACATCTCAGGGTTCACCACAGGGTTCTCACCCATGGTCTGTGAAGCGTGCTGATGGGGTCGCTGACTCTTGGTTCTGGGGGGCCCCTGGGGGCCGGCAGGACCTGGGGGCCCCATGGGTCCCGGGGCCCCCGGAGGACCGGGGGGCCCTTGGGGACCTAGTGGAGATGAAGGAAGACCAGACTTAGTTCTCAGTTACACTTTGACTACCTTTAACATTGCTATTCAATTATCAGAGACCATTGTGGTTTCCAAGAAGTGTCTTATCTTCCTTCTTCCTACTTGCCTTCGAGCATTACTTCATTGGAGGCTGCGGCCTTCTCTCCAGGGGAGCCCTGCAGTCCCGGCTCTCCTCCTTCACCCGGTGCCCCGGCTTCACCTGGCGGGCCTGCATCACCTGGCGGGCCTGCATCACCTGGCGGGCCTGCATCCCCTGGTGGGCCTGCTTCACCTGGGTCACCTGTCGTGTGAGGACAGAATCGGTGTGAAATACAGTAAATGCAATAGACTTGAGGCCGTTTGAGAGCACTAAGTGAATGTCCCGATTGAATGCCCGCATGGTGATTCATGCTGTCCGTCTTTCAGGTTCATTCTGGGCAGCAGTCAAGTGGGAGAATGCGGCGGAGAAAGCCTCTTCCGGTCCCATTCAGCGACCGCCCAAAAACCACAGCCATGAATAACATTAGCCTAGAATCCCCAGCTTCCAGCTCACTCATGTTTCATGAGCAGGGAGGCACCCACGGTGGAAAACCTTTGGATTCTTAGACTTCTCATCATTCTGACTCATGTGTCTGGAACAATGACAACCTTTTGGAGGAAATGGTCATGGTTTTGTGTGTGTTTGTGTGTGTGTGTGTGTGTGTGTGTGTGTGTGTGTTTGTGCGTGTGTGTGTAATTACAAGTTCACGTGTGTGACTGCATTCGTGTGCGCATACAATGCGCTGCGTGTGTGCATGTGTCTATGTGTTGGTGTGCCATATTTAACCCCTTAGGTTACACTCCACCACTGGACGATTTCCTTTGCACCAAACCCATCTCTCTGGCATCCTGTGGGCGCCTGCAGGCTCTGATAACAACAGACGCAGACCTCGACTCCCGCTGTACCTCTTTTGCCACGTTTCCCGTCGGCCCCGGGCACTCCATTCAGGCCTGGGATGCCATCAGTCCCATTGTGGCCCGGCAGCCCGTCCCGACCGGGCAGCCCTGCACACCCACACAAAGAGAGCGTCACCCAGGGCAGGGAGCCAGGCATGTGGGTCATCGAGTACACCGAGGACACAGGGGGTTGGGTACATTTAGACACTTTAATTGAAGGGTTTAGGTCAATGTGTGTGTTGCGTACCTGGAGGCCCTGGCGGTCCTGCAATTGAAAAATAAATGTGACGTCATTGGATAAGAATTCAAGAAGGAATAAGAAAAAACAGCAGCTGTTAATAACTTAATGAACAATGGTGATCATCATAACATTAACAACAACCACCACAACAACAACAGCAACAACAACAGAAATGCAGCAATATTAATTCAATAATTATTAGGTTAAAGACATACCTGCTATGCATACTCCCTTAGTGCTGTTGCAAATATCAATGAGCAGTTTGATCTAGATGGGGGGGCAAATAAAATACAATTAATGCCACCATGTCATTTTGCACACGCATTTACGCTACTATTGATCGCTGAATCCAACACCGGTATAATGTTGTAATCGTATAGAGGACAGAGGGACACATTCAAAGGTGGCATGACTTCATGAACACAGAGAGGGGTAAAGGGCTTTCTCACCGGGACCATGGAGTAGGTCATCATCATCATCATGTCATCCTGAACCTCCACCTTGTGGTGTCCATGGTGACGCTGCTTGTGCTTGCCCTTGCCCTCGCTCATCACCTTCCTCCCAAAGTCCTCCCCTGCTTCCTGGACCAGCAGCTCTTCCTGACTGTGGTGGTGGTGCTGTTGATGGCCGAGGTCCAGTGTGTCGTCCTGGGTGGGTTCCGTCGTCTCCATCATCTCCTCCTTCTCCCCCTCCTGACTCCTCTTGTTCCTGGAGTACTGGGCTTGCTCCCCCCGCGTCGGTGCCCCCTGCAGCGACGCACCTCTCCTGGGCACCTCCTGGAGGAACTCCACCACGGAGCTCTGCTCCACCAGCGCCAGCCGGCTCTCCGTCCGATCCAGGCGGACCCCTTGCTGGTTCAGCTGCACCAACAGCACCAGGAAGCCCAGGGTGTTGACCAGCGCCAGGCCCGCCGCGGCGTACAGCACCACGCGCTGCGGGACGGTCATGCTGGGGGTGGGGATCCACATGGTGACGTCCGTCTTCTGCATTCACCGGTGGCTGGACAGCCTCGTGCTCAGCTCCCAGACAGAACTTACGGTCCAACGGAGCAGCGAGCCCAAAGTCCCGGCCCGGAATCTTCTGGTAGAACTCTCTCACTGGATAATAAAATAAATCTCAAGCTGATCTTATTTTGATACAGTTGGAAAAAAAAATATTCAGCTTGAATCAGGTGTTGCTGCACCTCAGTCCCAATGTGAACTCAGATGTGAATCAAACTGGAGCGACCGCAGTGGCGTTTGTGGAGGCAGGAGAGGATCCGGGTACATGTTGTTATGCAGCTGGAGAAGAGGGTTGTGTGTATCTGGGATCATGTATGTGTGTGCACGGGGGTCAGTGTTGTGGGAGTGGGCATTACACAATACTCTGGGCTTGTCTCAGAATGAAACCCCGGTCTGTTCAGTCACCTGATTTAAATTCAGCACAGCCCATTTTAGTGCCACGCCGTGGGCAAGCTGACAACACACGCACACAGGGACACACAAACAGACCCACACGCACGCAGACATCGCTCACGCATAAGAACGCAAATGTTTTTATGTATATTGTTCATGTTACAATGTTTTGAAACGTTGCTTCTGATAGATGCAAGAAGATATCCTCAATAAATGATGTTGATGAATGTAATTCTAATATCATCAATAGTATAGGCTCTCCTAATGTTCATGACTTATATGATGAATTTTGACTTTGATTTTTACCAAACACAAAGATTATCAATGGGTTGCGATAATATGCAAGTCATAACATATTTATTGAATATGGGAATATGCACAATACTTTGAATCTATTTTTTGTTATAATTGGAAAACAATTTTATCACAACTGCCAAACAAAAGGCAAGTCATTACATAAGCGGGCGTCCTCAGTACGCGTTAGTGTCTTCTTCAGGGTTCATCTTATCCTGTCTGCACCACTCTCTCCTCCATCGCCATCAAGCCCTGTGTCCTGCCCTCACCAGCCCCCAGGCAATAGACTACAGGCACACACATACACGTGCATACGCACACACACACACACACACATACACGTGCATACGCACACACACACACACACAAACAAACACACACACACACACTTTGACACACATACTCACACACACACACACACAGACACAACATTAACACACACTTCAAATATACAACACACACACACACACACACACACACACACACACACACACACACACACACACACACACACACACACACACACACACACACACACACACACACACACTTCCTCCCTATCCCATAGCCACCAGTAACACCAACAGTTACCAAGTCAACAAAAAAATTACAGACCATTACAAAAAATCGTCTCTCTTTTCTTTACTTTCTTCTTTCCTGTAGCTTACATATAGTTTACATTATGTAGGATATAATTGAATAGCACTTTATTCACCAATAACAAAGACATCACATCAGAAACAAAACCAGCCACCATTCTGATTATTGATTTTTTGAGCACACATTATACAAATATGACAACACACACACACACGCACGCACACACACACACACACACACACGTCCACACACACACGCGCACACACACACACACACACACACACACACACACACACACACACACACACACACACACACACACACACACACACACACACACACACACACACACACACACACCCACACACACACACACGCAAACACACATACACACACACACACACACACACAAACACACACACACACACACACACACAAACACACATAAACAAATACACAAGGATGAAAGCTTTCTTGTCCCAGCCCCAAGGCTGTAGGTCAAATCCAGACATCTGCTAGTCCTGTACTACATGTATACATATAGTAGACAAACATACTACACACCAATATCATACAGAAGACATACACACTACATACCAATATCATACAGTAGGCATGATCACTACCCACCAAGATCATACAGTAGACATGATCTCTACCCACCAAGATCATACAGTAGACATGATCACTACCCACCAAGATCATACAGTAGACATGATCACTACCCACCAAGATCATACAGTAGACATGATCACTACCCACCAAGATCATACAGTTCACATAATCGTCACACACCAAAGTCTGTGCTCTAGATTATTAATTATTCTACATTATTCTAATTGTTATAATATGATTATTACTATAATAACTATTATTGTATTTTAGGTTTCTTATTTTATTAGAATTACATCATAAATATTATTATTATTAGTATCCTTTTTTGAATGATAATGAATTATTACCACTAGTATATTGTATTGTTATTATTGTTATTATTAGTAGTAGTAGTATTAGTATCGTTTTTGTTGTCATTATAACTATAGCACTATAAGGTGCTTCTCTTGGTTTTAGTCATTTTGTGATTTCTTGACGACTACCTTCTAGTTTTTAAAACTCAATGTGCTGAACCACCGTGGCTGTGGCTCCACATTCAATCCCTACCGAGCTGCTGTGTTCCTTCTCGTGAGCATTTATTAGCCTCAGCAGGCGGATGCAGGTCAAAACAGCCCAGATTGTGTTTTGAGAGGGCTGGGACTGCCGTCTGTCCAGCAGCAGGTCTAGGCCATACGGGACCTGAAGGGATGGTGTGCTGTGTCTGCTGAGACGCCATATCTTCAAACTTAACACTTATCTCTGTCTTTGGCAAACAGCTCATTATGTCCTGTTAACCTCTCCCACCACACACACACACACACACACACACACACACACACACACACACACACACACACACACACACACACACACACACACACACACACACACACACACACACACACACACACACACGCCAACCAGCATGGAAACAGGTCTTCAATCATGCTAGGTGAAGAGAGCCATGTTGAACAGAGTTAGGATTTATAAGGATGGAATATATATATATGTATATATATATATATATGTGTGTGTGTGTGTGTGTGTGTGTGTGTGTGTGTGTGTGTGTGTGTGTGTGTGTGTGTGTGTGTGTGTGTGTGTGTGTGTGTGTGTGTGTGTGTGTGTGTGTCCTCGACTTCGCACAGCCATGAATTTACCCCCTTTTCTTTATTCTACAGCTGTCAGCACCCTTCCATCATCCTTCATAGACAAGTAATATATCTGTTCTGTGGTAAATGTCAGACACGCAAGCTGGAAGTTCACACCGTTGTTCAGGTGGCAGAAGGATCAGTGGATTTACTTCCCGCAATCCTACAGGCTCCCCTTCTGCTGCCTAATGTCATGTCCTTTACTGCCTGCCCTACGGAGATCCTTATTTCCATGGCCCTCTGTCTGGTGTGAGGATCCATAAGATAGTGGAACAAGAGATCAGTCTTCTCCCTTGAGGGCCCTGTACGAAGCCTCGTGCTTTTTTTTTATAGGGAAGGAAGAAAAGACTGAGAGGGTTGACAACATGCAAGACGGCCCAGTTGACACAAGGTTACATTAACATCTATCTTTCATGGAAACCTCAGATAGTTTTGGTCGGAACAATGCAAGACCCCGAAAAGGTCCCCGCTCTTCCTCCCCCTCCTTCATTCAATTGGAGTCATTATGTGGTCCTTGAGTCCATACATTCATCCAGCGATGGGCCGGGTCCCGGCTCCTCATTGGGGCGTTGTGTTATCAGGGGGGAAAGGGGGCTTGGGTGCACAGACAGCTGTTTGAACGCTGCACATTCCACGGCCAGGAGTGTGGGCGTCTGAGTGAATTCACAGACCCCTTTCTGTGCAGACGTTAATGGTCCAAAGGAAACCCTGTCCCACCACAACAAGGGCTTTGTGGCCGACGTGGAGACACTGTTGATGGAATGGCTGATTTGGGAATGACTCTCAAGTCAGATGAGGGGAGTGAGGGACTGAGGAATGTATTGACTAATGGTGCAGGATTTATTTATGTATGTATTTATTAATGTATGACGTGACTGTTTGCAAGGAGGATGAATTATCCAAGCATAATGAATACCTTCATGGTGTTTGTACCCTGAGATCCCCTTACTAGTGTTCCATCTAAGATCTCACATTGGAAATATAAAGGGGTGTTTTAACTCAATATCTGGAAAACCAAGGATTTCTCTGCTTTGTGGGGTCTTTTGAATGAAAGTATCCAATTTAAAAATGTGGCTGAAGTAGTTAACATATATTAAATTAAATAGAATAGAATAGAATAAAATATGGTGTTCTGCGTGTACGAATGCAATCATTGAGATTTGTACATATTGATGAATTTTCTCATTTCTCATTCTCACTTTTTTGTATTTCTAAAAGGGGTCCTAGTGGACATGAACTGCCCAGCTGGTAGGCAGTATAACTGTCAGCGTGCGAGCCCTTCCAGCTCCTGCTCCACTTCACCCTCTGTTGGTCAGGGGAAGTCGAGCAGCTCTGCATTCTCCTTCATCACCACCGACCACCTCTGACTAAAGACCTTAAAAAAAAACGCTGGATCATTCTAATTAGACCTCAGAGAAAAGAGAAAGCTTCAAAGAATATCCAAAACATATTTTGAATGTGATGATCTATCTACATATAACATGTGTGTGTCCTTCCAATGGCATGGACAAATACACCTGATGGATGGATGGAGCGATTGATTGATTGATTGATTGATTGATTGATTGATTGATTGATTGATTGATTGATTGATTGATTGATTGATTGATTGATTGATTGATTGATTGATTGATTGATTGATTGATTGATTGATTGATTGATTGATTCCTATAACTAACAGCTCAGTAAATGTAGAAATAGCATTTTTTGAACGCATGTTTCCAAGGCCCCAGGAACACATAGGACCCAGCAGTCTGGGTGTACTCCGCCGGCCCCTCGGTAGAGAATGTAAATCACCCCTCTGTGAGGCAGACAATCGTGTTACAATAGTGGTGCGTGTCTCCTCTCTCTGCTCTGACTGGGGCCTCCAGAGACACAAGCGCAGGTGCTCTCTCCCTCAAGGTCGAGGGGGGGCTGGGGGGGTGGGGGGCTGGGGGGGATCAGAACGGTCCACACGGCCTCTGCAGTCCCTTTGATGCTCTGAAAGGAGTACAGGGAGAGCTGTCTCTTTTCACCGCGGACCCCAGAGGCCCCCTTTGATACGGAGCCTGCTGTTAGTCTGAGGACTGTGTTACAGCATGTACCCGGGCCCGGTGCAAAAGCCTCCTATTTGCTCAGGGCCACTGGCAAACATCCCAACCGTCAAGGTCGTGGGGAAATTGTTTTGAAGATGTTCCCTCTTTGTTATGACTTTTGCATTACCCTGACCTGGCTGGCCGGCGGCCCCCAGCGCCTATAAAGAGCCAAGGGCCCCTGGTGAGAGACACAGGGCACACTGTAGGCAAACCGTCAACCGAATCCGCTGGAATGGATCTATTTTCCGTCTGCGAGTGGACCGTCGCTCCGGTGCGTCTCGACGTGCTGATGGTGGACCTCGGGCCGCGGAACGCCACGGCGGACACAGTAGCGGAGGTTGTCTGGGTGGCCAGCAGAGAACTGCTTCTGCTGCTGCTGCTGCTTCTCGTGGCGTGGACCCACAGAGAGAGGGCCACCGTGCCAGGTCAGTGTCCCAGCATCTGTCTCTTCCATGCAGCTCCTTCACGGCTGGGCTACGCTGTCTTTCGCCTGGGGATCCGTGTGGAAGACAGTGTTTGCTCTTTTTGTGTTATTTTTCATGCATCCCTCAATACTCATGCATGGGAAAAACCCCTCTGCAATAATAGCTGTTTAATATTCTATTTATGTTGGGTCTTTTGCATATCTTTCATTCTTGGCGGTTGGGTCTTTTGACAGGCCCCTACTACTGTCTGGGCGTGGGGCCGCTGCTGTCCTACCTGCGCTTCATCTGGACGGGCATCGGGACAGCCAGTAACTACTACAACAACAAGTACGGCAGCATGGCCCGCGTATGGATCAACGGGGAGGAGACGCTCATCCTCAGCAGGTCTCTACCATCGATTTATTTTGTTTTCATGTATCTTCTTAGATGCATTTATTGGTATTTTTGTTAAAAAAAAAAGTGATGAGACAAAGAAAGTGTATTCATTAGAATCAGAATTAGAATGAGTGTACTTGACTTGTGTTTGACGGTGTTGTCCGCTCAGCTCCTCTACAGTGCGTCACGTGCTGAGGAGCGCCCAGTACACCTCGCGCTTCGGGAGCAAGCAGGGCCTGGGCTGCCTGGGGATGGACGGGTGCGGCATCATCTTCAACAACGACGTGGCCCTGTGGAAGAAGACACGCAGCTACTTCGCCAGAGGTGCACTCACTGTTTCCTTGCATGACATTCCTTCACCGCATGCCCTATAGCGGCTTATTAACTGATAACGGCGAACGACAAAGAAACAAACTCGAGGTCGGTTTCACGGTTCTCGTGCGTGCGACTTCGTCCTTACTCCCGCCCTGCTAACGTCGGTGCGTGTGTCATAGCTCTGACCGGTCCGGGGGTGCTGCAGACGGTGGACGTGTGCACCGCCTCCACCCAGTCCCACCTGGACAGCTTGAGGGCGGACCACCCCAGCAGCGGACCCGGGGAAGACCTGCGCCAGGTGGACGTGCTGAGTGTGCTGCGCGGCATCGTGGTGGACGTCTCCAACACCCTCTTCCTGGGAGTGCCAGTCGATGGTATGTTTACGGTCTGCGGCTTCTACCTCGTCCTTGTTTGTATTCTTGCCCCATTGTTTTGGGCCGCTTTCGGGTTTGTTTCTATTAACAATTGATAGTGGCGTAGACAGACGCAACAAGAAAGCTCTATAGTGTTTGCATTGTGGAAAAAGTGAAGCTTTCTTGCGTGTATCTAATCTCTCTATGTTCCCCCTCAGAGAAAGATCTGCTCGCAAAGATCCTGAAGTACTTTGACACATGGCAGACTGTACTCATTAAACCAGACCTTTACTTCAAGCTGGACTGGATTCACCGGAGGCAGAAGGACGCAGCGTGGGTTCCTTTATCAAAGCAGAAACAACCTTCTGTCTCAGCCCATGTTACTTTGCCTTATTTCCATATACTATACTGTTATGGTTTATGTGTTAATTTGAAGCTTCATGTCTTTGCATGTGGACGTCGCCGTGCGCCTTGGCAGTCAGGAGCTGCAGAACGCCATAGAGGTTCTGATCGATCTGAAGAGGAGAGAACTGCAGGAGGCCGATAAACTGGACCGCATCAACTTCACGGCGGACCTCATATTTGCACAGGTAACCGACAACAACGCTCAAACCACACACTCTCTTTAAGTGGTCGCCATCCGGGACCACATGAGGTTAGATTTAATCCTTGACTTGTTTCCTCCTCCTTCAGCCATTGACAAATGGTCAGCATAATGCATGTTGTTGTTTCCTGCTCCAACCACAAAGATAATCTGTTTAAAATAACATGTGTGTGTGTGTGTGTGTGTGTGTGTGTGTGTGTGTGTGTGTGTGTGTGTGTGTGTGTGTGTGTGTGTGTGTGTGTGTGTGTGTGTGTGTCTGTGTGTGTGTGTGTGTGGCTGTGTGTGTGTGTGTCTTCCCACAGGGTCATGGGGAGTTGTCAGCCGACCACGTCAGGCAGTGTGTGCTGGAGATGGTGATCGCCGCCCCAGACACCCTGTCCGTCAGTCTGCTCTTCATGCTGCTGCTGCTCAAACAGCACCCAGAGGTGGAGCTGAGGATCCTCACAGAGATAGACTCTGTCATAGGTAAAGAACTTCGGGTCAGCGGTCCCAGACTGGGTACAGATATAGGTGCAGATCATGTTCTGAAGCACAGAACTTTTTTTGGAGTGACTATGTATGCATTTAAAAGAAGAGTTGTCAATTGGATTGCTACTCGCAAAAACACTTATAGCATTTCGTTCAACTTCTTTGCAAACACTTTCACAGTGAATTTAGAAAAACGTTGTAAAGGAGCAGGTAGAGGTCAGAGCATCAAGGATGCTTACGGGTAGACTGCGGACATTGGGATTTGAAGCCAGAACCTTTCAACAACACGTCTACCCTAACCATTACACACCAGCATAAGTTAACACGTGCGGCGGTTCCTGTTATTCTTGATCTCTCCAAAGGCGAAGGGAAGCTCCGGAACGAAGATCTGCCCCAGCTCTGTGTCATGGAGAACTTCATCAACGAATCCTTACGCTTCCACCCCGTGGTGGACTTCACCATGCGCAGGGCCTTGTCCGACGATGTCATCGACGGATACAGGGTTCCCAAGGGCACCAACGTCATCCTGAACGTGGGACGCATGCACCGCACCGAGTTCTACCCCAAACCCAACGAATTCAGCCTGGACAACTTTGAGAAAAGCGTAAGGAGACATTTATATTAGTAGCACACTGTACAGCAGTATGGCTGTACCTCATTGGACAACTGCCTCAACGGCTACTCCTGCTGCTATTAGTATGTCGTACATAACACTATGTCATCCTCTGCAACGTTTAAGATAGTCTTCATGTGCTTGCCTTATTGTTTAAAAAACCCTGTGTGACTTTAGTTACAAAGAAAGCTGCAGTGACCTCAGTCATTCTTCTTCACTCCCTAACTGAACTTCACCTTCGTCACTATTTTCCATTCTCTCTAACTCAACTTCAACCTCTTTCTCCCTTCTCCATTCTGTCTAACTTAACTTCACCTCCGTCACTCTGTCTCTCTTCTCCATTCTGTGTAACTAAACTCCACCTTCGTCACTCTTCTCCATTCTCTCTAACTCAACTTCAACCACTGTCTCTCTTCTCCATTCTGTCTAACTTAACTTCACCTTCGTCACTCTCCTCAATCCTTAAACTCATTCAGCTCCGTGACTCCTCTCCATCCTCTCAAACTTGACTTCAGCTCCGTCCCTCCCCTCCGCCCCCTCACTTTAACCCCGCCTCCGTCTTGGTCCCCTGCCCCTGTCCAGGTCCCAAGCCGCTACTTCCAGCCGTTTGGCTCGGGACCGCGCTCCTGCGTGGGCAAGCACATCGCCATGGTGATGATGAAGTCCATCCTGGTGACGCTGCTGTCCTGCTACTCGCTGTCCCCCCACGAGGGTCTGACGCTGGCCAACATGCCCCAGACCAACAACCTGTCCCAGCAGCCCGTGGAGAGCGAGCAGAACCCCCACTACCTCGCCATGACCCTCACACCCAGGAGGAGAACCGCAACAGGAAGCTACAGCCGAGCCGGACTCTGAGAACCACCCCCCCCCCCCCTCCCCCTGTGTGTGTGTGTGTGTGTGTGTGTGTGTGTGTGTGTGTGTGTGTGTGTGTGTGTGTGTGTGTGTGTGTGTGTGTGTGTGTGTGTGTGTGTGTGTGTGTGTGTGTGTGTGTGTGTTTATTTGTCTGTGTGCACATAAATGTATAGGGTAATATAGGCAGCCTCTGTAAATCCCATTGCCTTACAAAGCTAAGTTACATACTATTCAGATATCCATGATTGTTTTTATTTCAAGTTTCAAGTTTTATATAAAATTGTATTTTAAAGTATTTTAAAATATTTATTATGTTCTGTAATCTTTTTTAATCTTCAAATTTTATTTATTTTTCCCTTTTTACTGTTGATATTTACCTCAAAGGGATTTATATAATCAGATAATGTGCATACAAATGTTACTGCATGAAGAAAATAAAGAATTATCTGCAATTTATAATTCATTGATAGTATAATACAGTTATATGAATAAATATATATAAATATATATAATATATTGATTATATAAATATAGTATATGTTCGGTTGGTCATCAAAAACTAATGATGGAATACAGGTCTGTAAAAACACAAACAATGACAGCATTGTGCCATAAAACCTAATTGACCATTCCATTTAAATTGCTTTGCTAATAATTGTGTTTGTCATTAAGCAGGTTTATTTTGAAATAATGATGACATTTTGAGCATATCCCTGTATGTTGTCCCTGTGAAAGCATTTCAAAGGAAATAACCCAAAGTGATGGAAAGGGGGCGCTGTGACACAAATCTCTTCATGTCACTTAGGATTTGACCAACACTTTGACCCTTTAGGATTTGATCTAAAACGTGCATTTTAAATGTATTAAATACCACCATGCAACCTCTAGGCTAAAATCGTACACACTTTTGACACTTTTTGGTCTTATTCACTAAAAAGTGAATAGGACCAGAACAGGAAAACACCAGCACAGGAAAAAGATTGGTTGAGAAAGAAAACAACGGATGAGGAAATGAAGGAGATGGGAAAAAGTTAGCAGAGATGACAGGGACCGGAAGAGAGACACACACACACATACACACACACACACACACACACACACACACACACACACACACACACACACACACACACACACACACACACACCACACACACACACACACACACACACACACACACACACACACACACACACACACACACACACACAGAAAAACATACATACTCATAGGGAGTAGGTAGATGATTCATGGACTGAGCTCACATATTTTTGCATTTGCTCGAATTGCGTGAGTACATGCATTTGTTATCATGCATGTGTGTGTGTGTGTGTGTGTGTGTGTGTGTGTGTGTGTGTGTGTGTGTGTGTGTGTGTGTGTGTGTGTGTGTGTGTGTGTGTGTGTGTGTGTATGTGTCTGTGTGTGATCGCTTCTATGACTAGTTTTCAATGATTGTACTTTCGTTTTTTGCCTGTGTGTGTGTGTGTGTGTGTGTGTGTGTGTGTGTGTGTGTGTGTGTGTGTGTGTGTGTGTGTGTGTGTGTGTGTGTGTGTGTGTGTGTGTGTGTGTGTGTGTGATTGCTTCTATGACTATAGTTTTCAATGACTGTACTTTCGTTTTTTGCCTGTGTGTGTCTGTGTGTGTGTGTGTGTGTGTGTGTGTGTGTGTGTGTGTGTGTGTGTGTGTGTGTGTGTGTGTGTGTGTGTGTGTGTGTGTGTGTACCTCTTTCTGTCAAGAGTTATTATGGAATGTTCTTCCAGGACTCTCTCCAGGAGAGATAGAGGATGAATCAGCTTGGATTGCTGTTATCGGGTGGCAACTCAGAGAGACAGGAGTGACAGCCTCACACCTATGACATGGTACGGCCCCTGGAGCGCCAGGGATTACACCGCTCTGATGGACCCATGGTGGTGACCCTGTGTTCAACCCTCCAATCACTTGCTTCAATACATCCCCATGTCGAAAATGGGATTATTGTATGGACGTCGTCTTCCTCAGAGGTATACAGTTTTTAAAAAGTGAACCGTTGTCATAGAATAATCAATGACAACACAGCATTGGTTTATAAATATATAAGATGTTCTGGGCCCATATTTATCCAATCTACTTCTAGGAGTTGGTTTGGGTGAACTAAAGATGCTCACGGCTCAGAGACAGACCTGGATGTCCGCAGCTGCTACAGTAATCGAAGTGTAGAGTGGGGCCGTGCTTTTAGGAGTGAATGACCTCATTCTCAGAGTATGTACCCACTCTGAGTGGCTTGATCCCTAGGACTAGAGCTGATAGCATAAATGGCTCAATTTTAACCTGAAATAAATGTCCGGGCCCAAAGGACTTGAATCTTGGACTCTGGGGCCCACCGAGAGTTACATGATAAGGAGAAATATAAGCAGAACTCTAATCGCCAAATTAATCTTAATTCTCTATTTTTTTGGAGCTGTTTACTTTATTAAACACATTTTTTACTCACCTCTGAGTTTGCATCTGTAATAATTACGTACTGGCCCAGAATTATTACGTTGGGTTTTCAATAGGCGTCAGTTTTCAATCAGTTGCTGGTTTTCAGCGTGATGTGAACTGTGATTGGTCTGTGTTCTTATGGGTCAAACCTTTTACGTGATTATTTATGGAGTGCAGCCCCGGCCAGGGAGCACGGGCCCAACCCATGGTTTGAGAAACACTGAGCTAATGCATTATCAGCTGGCAGCCCTATAGCCCTATAGGGCCAATAGCACAATATCTGATGAGGGTTAAGATTTGATGCCAAGAAAGTGAGGTAGAGAGGTTTTAGTAGAGGTGGGTTTAGGTTTAAATGCAGACGGCGTCCAAACATCAAATTGCTTTCCATTCTGACGCATCTATTTTGTGAGGACGGGAAACAGCAGGACATCAGGATAGATATGTGCCAGTAGGAAATGAATTGCGATTCTCTAAATATAGTGACATTTCGTGTAGTTACAAGAGTGCCAATAGGAAATGTATTGCGATTCTGTTAATATTGCTATACTTTGTGTATATTAACCTATGGGGTTAACATGAATCAACTATAGGCAAATACACCACAGCTCCCTTTGTATCCCGCCAAAATTAATATATTTCCACGATGATTACGTTGACGTAATCCCTATAGTAACATATCTAGATTTTTTCTCCCACCTCAATTTTTTCTGCAATTTGAAATAAAATTTTACTCACACTAATAATAAATGCATGAAATGTTGAGGTTGATGTCAGTCTATTCTAAATTTAGATTGGCAAGTTAAGTTGAAGCCTGTCATGTTTGGATTCCTCCAGTGTGTGTGTGTGTGTGTGTGTGTGTGTGTGTGTGTGTGTGTGTGTGTGTGTGTGTGTGTGTGTGTGTGTGTGTGTGTGTGTGTGTGTGTTTGTGTGTGTGTGTGTGTGTGTGTGTGTGTGTGTGTGTGTGTGTGTGTGTGTGCGTGCGTGCGTCAGTAAGACCTTGCGCTCAACCCCATCTCAGGGTCAAAAGGTCTGTTAATATTTACAAGTATGTGTGCATGTTTGTGTGTGTGTTTGTGTGTCTGTGTGTGTGTGTATTGGTATTTGTGTGTGTGCATGTGTGAAGCTTGAGTCCCTCCTCTGTCAACTCACATCACTATCATTACAGTTCATTAAGACGCACACCAAACACACATATACACACAAGCATGCACGTCACACACACACACATAGATCAACACATGCAGAAAATGAATAGACAAACAAATAGACCTACACACAATTAGACCTGAACACACACACACACACACACACACACACACACACACACACACACACACACACACACACACACACACACACACACACACACACACACACACACACACACACACAAACACAAACACACAGACATAGATAAGACAATTGCACACATACACAGGCTGATAAGTAGGGCTCCACACATCTATACAACTTAGGAGAAATGCTTCTGATGGGATAGGAGAAATTCTTTGTTATTTATCTACATATCAGAATGTAATTGAAAACTATTCAAGTGCATTGTGTCTTAGTATTCAGAAGGGAATCAAGATGGTCTTCTTGAGATTCTTTTCTCTCCAAGGATTTCTGAGTGCTTTCTGAGCAGGGACAAGTTATTTTGGGAAAAGCGGTAGACGGCACTGATTCACTTTGCAGAAACCGGTGCATTTATCTTTGAAATGGGTGACTCATGTTGCCAGCTAGTCAATGTGTTTAATTCTCTGTTGCTTTGGGTACACTAATATTTTAATTGTACATTTATTTATCTTCTTTATAATAAATAAACACATTTAGAGGTAATCTTTAAAATAACTTCCATTCACACATACAATGTTGATGGGTCTTCCATACAGCGACACTTAGAGACTGTAAGTCCCCCCCCCCCCCCCCCCCCACACACACACACACACACGCACGCACGCACGCACGCACGCACGCACGCACGCACGCACGCACGCACGCACGCACGCACGCACGCACGCACGCACGCACACACACACACACACACACACACACACACACACACACACACACACACACACACACACACACACACACACACACACACACACACACACACACACACACATCTATTCTTAAATGCCCATGGCCATATTTTGTCTATGTGTGGGTCCCCAGCTGGATTAGTGCCTCATTAAAAGACAGACTTGGTTACTATGGAAACAGCTATGGGCAAAGGTACATCATCAGCATTACATTTGACTCAGTCTGAGTTTATGATGCATGCATTTGAGGAAAAACAAAAAATTATTTCACATACTTTACAGTAAATGCTTTTCCATGGCAACAAAGTGAATGAAAGGTAAAGTGAATTTACACAAATGCCATATGTAACTCATCATAAGGCAATTTGTTGAACATCCAAGTAGTAGTGCGGAAGGTGATGCAAGTACCAACCGATCAGGGGTGTATCCTCTGACGGGGTCTATTTCCAAGAGAGCCAGGTCGGGACTTAACTGGACTGGGACCACTGCCAGAGAAGGATCGGGATCAAAGACAGACTCTCACTGCACGTCCATCTCCATGTGGCCAGCTGTGCACAGTCAGATCATTTGTTGCTCATCTAACTTCAGAGAAACGTGGAGGCACTAAGTCTTACTCATTTCGGTGCTGCTATATTGGTTCTTGTGGTGGTTAGAATGTGTTTATAGCATCGATGGCGGAGCTTCACATTGTTGATGGCTGTCTGGTTGCTTCTGGTCATTTATATTATTTTTTATTTCCTTTATCAAGATCTATGTTTGCGTCGTCTCAAAAATCGGACATCAGATTAATTATCAGAATTATTTGAGCTGACCTGCTCAATTCTGTGTGTACTGAGCGTTTTTTACTTTCGCTTTTCTTTTTTTTCCGACCAATCATGTTGCTGTGGGTGGGGATCCCAAACTCCGCCAGTTGCCTTTTCCCGGTGTGAAGACAATCTACAACATATTAATTCATTAGTTTCTGTTTGGTAGATTCGAAACAGGAAAAAGGTACATAGTAGTACTGTTAATGTTTTCTTGACCTCAGTCTGTGCGCCCGCAGAATAATAGACTGTAAGGCTGAGAGGAGGAGGTTAGCCACCTCAAAAATGTCAGTTTAATAGCGTCTCCATATGACTTAGTGTGCGACTCTGGCCAGAAAACACGCAGTGGCTTTGGCAGACCGCACCCCTTACAAATAACCCAGACACTAATGCATGACTATTGAGTTAAGTATGTTCACGAAGACAGAGTTATAACACACTATGAAGCTACTGAAACTTCTCTTGAAGGTGATCCTCAGTTTGAAATTAGAGGAATATATACTCTTGACACTCCAATAGCGTTGCTTAGGGTCCAGTGAAAGATTAATAGAACACTACTGCGCATTGTCTACTGATGAGCTAGTACCAAAAACCACAATACAGTAGGCGTTTGGAATGATTATCACAAAAATAC
>NC_079425.1:11568193-11630693 GCF_026213295.1 Gadus chalcogrammus | reverse complement strand
GTGTGTGTGTGTGTGTGTGTGTGTGTGTGTGTGTGTGTGCGTGAGTGCGCGAGAGTGTATCAACATCTCCAAGATTTGAAGAGACAATGGATTGAGTAATGATGGTTCCTAATAGACTGCAAGGTACGTGTGTTTCCTAAGCTTGAGCAGTGCACTGGAGTGAGATGTAAGGGCTGCATTAGCTGGTTCCCCATACGGTAGTGTTTGTGTATGCGACCGAGAGACTATAGAGAATTAGAGATTGCATTTGCAGTAATTTCTCCCTGGAGAGAACGAAAGAGGGCGAGGGGAATTGCCAAGATGCAATAGGTAAGTGCTTGGAAGGGGTGCGATTATGTCCAAAGAGGTAGAGAGGCAGAGTAAGCCATAGAGTGCTGTGTAGGGTGCTTCTTCATGGTAATGATTAGTACAATTTGTCTGGTCTTACAGGATCCTGACTTGGACCTTTGGCCATTTTATTAAAAAGCCGCCTATTGCCAATTCACTTTTGCCTCTAATAGATAACACTGTCAGTGTGTACAAGATGTTGTTAAGGTCACACATGACTTCAGGTAATTTCAAGTTTTTATTTCTCAATCATTTTCTTACATTCATTTTGTAAAGCAATCTTAATCTGTTGTCCGTCTGTCCGTCTCCATGAGTGTCTATTTCGCAGCCTCTAATCACAGTTGCAGTCTTAACCAGCTGTCTCTGAGAAATAAAGAGGTGAGGCCTTCCGGTAAATGTGTAGAAATACAATCAGTGAGGTTGGAAGAAGTGATACAGAAATATAAAAAATATGAATGATTACAGAGGAGTAATTTATAATTAACATTATTATGAGTAGTAAAAAAAAAGTAGTAAAAAATCAAAAGTAAAGAGGAAATCAAAGACATGAGATATCAGTGGATAGATTCTGCTGTGGTAGCAGGATTTTAATTATGTAGCATGTTGTGTGGAAATCCGTGCAAAAAAGAGACTCCTGGGGAACTGCTGTCTATTAAAACAGCATTTTTTTCTGCAGTGTTTGCACTTCTTTGTATATATGTTTATTTCTTTGTCCCATTTATCGCCAACATCATTGACACCCTTATTCGCCATTAGACAGAAAGTCCACCACTTTCGGTGTTAGACAAGTTCAAGGGTGCTGGCTAGTGTTGATACTCATAATGTTCAGCAGGAGCACGTTTGACACGTAGTAAGCTGAGATCAAGGCACAGTAAATACAGGTGTCGGTATTATCTCTTGTATATCATCAGCATACACACTCAACAAGAACAACATAGAAAAGACACACAGACACGACACCACACATGAGCCCCTATAAACGGTAATGGGAATGTGCTCAATGACCTTGACACGTGACATACTTTTCTGATTTCTAGACAAGGTATTCATGTGTAAGCAAGTAAGAAAATAAATATTGAGCTGGCATTTCATGAATTTCCCTGTCTTTATGTGTGTGTGTGTGTGTGTGTGTGTGTGTGTGTGTGTGTGTGTGTGTGTGTGTGTGTGTGTGTGTGTGTGTGTGTGTGTGTGTGTGTGTGTGTGTGTGTGTGTGTGTGTGTGTGTTTGAGGGCATATCTGTGTATTTTTATATTTGCATGTGTTTGTGCATGTGGGCGTGTGTGCTTACATGTTTGTGTGCATTGACTCAGAACATACTGGTCTAGTTCGGACCAGACTGGTAAGTGCAAGGCTGTGGTTGCCTCGGATGGCCTTTTTTCCTGCAGATGCTCTGGAAACTAACCAAAAAAAACGGCCAGGGAGACTTCATCACACAGCCGCCTCTCAGAGAACCGCTCCTGGCCACTGTCCACGCAATACACACATCCCCAGGATGTTCTGATGAAACCCATCCGAAGCTGTTGACTCAGCAGCATGCAAGAAAACGCAGGCGTTGCAAAGGGAGAGACTGTCCCCTCAGATAGCAGAGCAACACCACATCAGCTAAATTAAGCCAGATGCTAATAAGTCAATTTTGTCAACATTTGAAATACAAAATGTTGACAAAATAGTTAAAGATAACCGACCGAACCTCGAATGTGGGTGGGTGCAGTGTGTGATTCTGGTCTCTTACACGCTGTAGAGCTGGGATTTGAACCATATCATTCTCAATGGATCGACCAAGTGATTCAACTTGTGCAGGGCCCATGTACTGTAGGAAAGTTCTGGAGGGTGAATAATTTGTTTGCTATCTCTGTCCTGACAGCTTTCACTCTGCGCTAACCCATTCTGACAATGTGGCTCAAATGTCACTCAAGTCACTATCTGATTGACGGCACACAGAGATATTTTGTGCAAAGAAATGCGTGTGTTTATGTGTGTGTGTGTGTGTGTGTGTGTGTGTGTGTGTGTGTGCGTGTGCGTGTGCGTGTGTGTGTGTGTGTGTGTGTGTGTGTGTGTGTGTGTGTGTGTGTGTGTGTGTGTGTCCTCTTGCCTCATTAAGAGGCAATATTGAATGTCTGTGTGTGGGTGTCCGTGTGTACGGGCACTCGCATCTTGTTCTGTTCCACGTGTAACCACGCAAACAGTCAGACTTTAGCAATTCTCCTTGCCAGAAGGTGCTAAAATCGCTAGGCGAATCTCCCTCCTCCCTTCCTGTCAGCCTGACTCACAACACAAACAGCCCTTATTTATCCCGTGGTTTTATGTTGATTCTCCCAGCCACTAAGAGACACAGCAAGACCAAACACAGCAGTAGGCTTGGAGGCAAGGTTGTGACACTCATCATTGGGCCAATCTGAGTATGCTTACTGAACACTGGCCACTGAACTGTATACCGGCCCATCAAATCAAGGAGCTCTGTGGGTTGTCAACCAAACTGTCCCCACCATAATAAAAGAATGAAAGCTCCCAATAATATAGTAGGATAATTAGAGAAATATCTTGAATCATTTTGCGATGAAAATGAATGTATCTCGCACCATCGGTGGGTGGGTGGCCAACCACATAGGCTTTGAGAGCTCCATGTTGGGGACGGATTCAAATAGCCTCCCATTTTAATTTGGAAAACACAAGGCTGTATTGATGCTGCTCACCTTAATGCACGTGACATGATGCTATCTACCATCTGTGAATATATCAGAACAAAGAGCTCATACAGGGAACCAGCCTGAGAACAAGAAAGAGAGAGTGTTAAACCAACGGTTAAATACACCGTTTTTATGTTCTAATGTCAGGTCAATAGCTCTCTATATTAAAATTTGCCTGTGGGCTGTCTTGTTATATTTTGGCACTTATCAAACTGTTCAATCAGGCTATTTTAAGCCAGTCGGTCTATCAGCCTGTTGTTTTTCAAATGGATATCGGAAACTATAGAAGAATAATGTTATTATACAGCAACATTCAAAAATATCACCTTTGAAGCAGTATAAGTGACGTCTATGGTCCCATGAATCTTTTTCCTTTGTAATTGAAACACATTTGATTAACCAGCCCTTATCTACAATGATGCTCACAATTATAATGTTAAACAAAATGAGCTCCCTAGTGGCTGATGCAAATAGATGCTACAAGGAAAGCAGCCCATAAAACAACCCAATTACAGTTGCTTCAGTGTGTCCATCAGTTCAAAGCAGGCAGGCCTTTGCAGTTGTGCAGTGGAGATGTTTAAAGGGCACATATAGAAAACCGTCCAATGCAACGCATTGGAATATGAATTATTGATACATTTCAACATAGACATATTTAGATATCCACTGAGGTGTTTGCAGTTGTTTATCACTCAATTGAGGATTCATTCAACAGATTACAGAGACTAACAGATGAGGGCCCGACATCCCTAGTTGGTTTGTAAATGCCACAGCTGGCTTATTATCTGTACATGAGAAGTAATTTTGCTTTAAACCACAACTCAAAATGCCTCTCATGTTGAATTGTGATTAAATGTCAGTCGTTTCGTGGGGGCTAGGGTTTCCCTTTTTTATTTTTCTGCAATGAATTCACATAAATAAAGATAAAGAGACAAAGAGAGAGACAGGGGGGGGGCTAGAAAGAAGATGACAGCATGGTTACTGCATAGTCACAGAGCTGTCTACTTTAATTAACTTAGTATAAGTAAGCAGGTGGTCCTTTTCTTTTGATTCCAGACTGTTACTGAGCCCCCACTGAGTGTAGCCCACTGGGCATCGTATGTTGGTCTGTCTGTCTGTCTGTCTGTCTGTCTGTCTGCCTGTCTGTCCGTCTCTCTGTCTTCCATCCATCCAACCATCCATCGACACATCTAACCTTTCCTCTAATTGTGTAGGGTCAAACTGAAAATTACGAAGCTAATAACTTCCCTTGAGCTTTGATCATCATAGCTGTTATCTGTTGTGTAATTTCTAGCTGGGTGGCGTCTAAAATAAACCAATTCCCTGTGTTGTTGTCCTCGTCGCTCTTCTCCTCCTCCTCCTCCTCTGCCTTGTAAGACGCGTGTTTACCCTGCTGGCAGCGAACGCTGCAAAAGACACTCACAGCCGCTCTTTGATGTCCCTGCTCTTTGTGAATTCGGGCCAGTGAGGCTACTGTGGTCGTTTGCGGCGTAATGGGACGGTGTACCAGGGGGGCAGGCAGATCCACACACAGGCACAGTCGACTCACTTATCGTTGAGAATAGCGCGTGCAGCCTACAGCTGTTTGATGTTACCCAGACGGCCGGGCGTTTCTCCGGTAGCTCATGCCGCCAACACACCCAGCCTCCGCCCTTCTTCCACACAATGCGGTTAGCTTCCAAGTCAGGGAAGTGGAGGACTTTTGGCTTCGCTCATGTTCTAACCTTTATAGATCCAATAACATGGACTCTTTTTTATGATTTTGAAATGGAGTTTATCACCACAGAGTTCCTTCCCTCCAGAGGAAACAGTGAAAGCCACAATTTGGTTATATTTTAAATGACCAAATGTTTTTTTTTGTGTGTGTGCTTTTTGTAGTGATAGTATAAGTAATAGAAGTAGAAGGCTAGAAATAGTAGAAGGAAACCGGACTAACCCGCGTAAATCAAAATCCTGTTCATTAAATATGATTAACGAATGAAGAGGGAAAGCATTACATCTCGGCATACATACAAGATTCTGATAAATTGACGAGGCGTTTCATCAGCCTGGGGCTGAAGGACTGCCCTGACTCATCTCTTCCTCTCGCTTCATCTGTTTGTTTAAAGTAATAAACACACATTATGAGATTCACAATCTGTTGGACTAACCAAAACATTTCCTCCCTCTCCCCATTCCTCCCTACATTTTTCCATTTTCTCTATCTGCATGGCTCCATCTTTAAATCTCTTCTTTCCCTTCTGTTTATCTGTCTCTATATCTATGTCTGTTTCTTCTCTCTACATCTCTCCTGCTCCATCTCCCTATCCTTCTTGCCTCTCACTTCATCTCTCTCTCACTTTCTCTTCCTCTTTCTCCCTCTCTCTGTTTCTCAATTTGATTAAGAAATGTTCCTTATTCGCATTAAATAAAAAATGTTGTGTATTGTATTGTATTGTAATCTCTCTCCTGCTTAATCTCCTTCTATCTCTCTACACGTCTCACTCTCACTGTATCTCTCTCTCCGACTCTTTGCAGGCCAGGAGAGCTTCAACTCGCGGTCCCTGGCCATGCAGGCCCAGAAGAAGATCCTCAGCAAGATGGCCACCATGGCCGTGGCCAACCTGCTGACGGATGACACCAGCAGTGAGATCCTGGACGAGCTCTATAAGGCCAGCCGTGAGTTCACCAAGAGCAAGAAGGAGGCCCACAAGATCATCAAGGACGTCATCAAGATCGCCCTGAAGATAGGCGTCCTCTATCGCAACCACCAGTTCAACACGGACGAGCTGGACACGGTGGAGCGCTTCAAGAAGAAGATGAACCAGGCAGCCATGACGGCGGTGAGCTTCTACGAGGTGGAGTACACGTTCGACCGGAAAATTCTGTCGGAGCTCCTGCTGGAGTGCAGGGACCTGCTCCACTCGCTGGTGGAGCAGCACCTGACGGCACGCTCGCATGCCCGCATCGACCACGTCTTCAACCATTTCGCCCATGGTGACTTCCTGGCCGAGCTGTATGGCGACGGGGAGGAGTACAGACTGAACCTCCGGAAGATCTGCCTGGGCGTTAACAAACTGCTGGACGAAGGAACACTTTAACCTCCTCCCAGCTCCTTCACACTGAGCCTCCTCCAGCGCTCTGCTTCTGTTTCTGTTTCCCCCTCTGTGGGTCTTCTAGTTATTGCCATTGTAAAATGTGCAGTTCCCACTCTCTACTCACCCTTGTCTTTCCCCTCAATCCTGTATTCCCCACCTAAACCATTTACAAACATGTCCCTCACCAGGCTCTCTCCTCTATTCTTTTCACCAGTCTCTATTTCGTCCTTCTCTTCCCACCACCATAGTCTGTTCAATATGTTGTTCCGTTGAATCCAGTTGCATCCATTTCTATTGGATTGGTGTTGTGCCTGTCTAAGAGGACTATAGACTCTCTGAATGCCGACCCAGGATTCCAAAGTAGAAGTCCTGCCATATTTTAGCTCCGCCCTTGCACAGAGACTGCTTATTGTACTCAAACGTTGTACTTGTGGGTTGTGCCAAAAAGCTCATCAAGATGGGTGAGCGCGAGAGGCCTTTTACTTTGTGAACCTGGAGGTCCCATTTCTAAAGCCTGTACCACAGATCTCCTCAGTTTGCCTTATGTGCTTTATGTACTTCCTTGTGTTACTCAACATGCATTCTCTCCAGATTGCTGTGTCAGTATCTTCCAAGCATGACGCTGAATGGTTTAGACAAAATCAACGTGGAAGTGCAAACAATTCTCTCACAGATTGCCATTATAAATGATTCAAACAAATCGTGATGTTTATAGATAAGGCCAAACAAATGAAATTCCATAAATGTGTAATTGTACGGTGTAATAGTGCTGTAAAATAAGTAAGAAATAAAAAAATTCTAGTAGATGTTTAGTTCAAACCGTAGCGTCCCTGTATGACTTGAATCTCAAGCCTTTGGTTGGGGGGGAAATTGCATTTTGTATCTGAGTCTTTAGGGATGTTTTGCCTGCCATCTTTCCTCCTTTGTATATGTGTGTGTGTGTGTGTGTGTGTGTGTGTGTGTGTGTGTGTGTGTGTGTGTGTGTGTGTGTGTGTGTGTGTGTGTGTGTGTGTGTGTGTGTGTGTGTGTGTGTGTGTGTGTGTGTGAAAGAGAGAGAGGGAGATTTTTGGGGTATTTTATGTCTGTGTATATCTTCTCTGCAAGAGTGTACCTCTTTTGTCTTTTATTAAAGATTCCATGTAAATGAGTGAAAGTAGTCGTTTCTTTCACTTTTCTTCTAACCTCGTTTTCTTCTAACCTCTTAAGGTCTGTTGATATGCATACCACTTTGAAAAAAGAAAGCAAGCCTTAATGTGTCTTGAGAACTTAGTGCAAATAAATGACTTTTGTATTCCAATTCCACTGGCGTACATCAAAACAAAACCAAAGTAGTACTATATTTTTTGGTCCACCCGTCCATGTATGTTGTGTCTACTCTATATATGATTGCGTATACAGAGCCCGTTACTCTGTGTTCTGGTGGATCCAGATTGCGGCACTCAACATCGGGGGGAACTCACATTGTCCTCCAGTGGTGCGATGATACTCAGCAGCCTTGTGTTTGAAAATAAACATATATGCGGCAGTATAATACAAATATGGACAAAGTATCATCTGAAAATGCTCTACATTCATCTGAACGATCCAAACATTAAAAATGCATGATTACACTGATTTATGTTGGCTAGACATTTCGAATCGGCATAGGGAATCTCTAAATAGTAATTCCTAGTCCATTAGCTCCAAGTGGGTCCATTTGTTCGGTTGTTTACAACAGAGAGGAATAACAATGCTGATATAGGAAACAGTCAGGGTAAAACATAGAACAGTCAGACCACCTAGTGGCCATTAACATTCAAATGCTCTCTTAAATCAGGTTGGATACGCTCACATGCATCAACTCATCCTGTGCTTAGGCTGGAACTGTGGTGTTTTTTTTGCATAGAAAGGAACTTTATGACGATCACTCTCTGTACATTCGTAAATAGTGTAGCTTCGATTTTTTGCTCTGTTCTTTTTACCCTGCTTCTTCTCTCTAGCTCCTGGTCAAGTGTTTATGAAGTTGATCCCTTCCACACAGATTGCATTAATGGCACGCAATAGGAATGGGTTAAGGGGCTTAGAGAGAGACCACCCACATAAGGAGACAGATAGGGTTAGGGTTAGACAGGGAGAGGGAAAGTCAGACAGAGAGAGACAGAGTTAGATAGGCATACAGACAGAGAGACAAAGAGAGCAAGAGAGAGGGAGGGAGAGAGAGCCACAAAACAACATCTGCTGCATGTTTTATATTATAAGAGTTAAATAAAATAGAAAGTCACACAATTCAGGAATTATTACATTTTTGTCAATTTTTTTATATTAAGCATTGGATCACCTTAGTATAAAGGAGGAAAAGTGGGAACTGTCACCACCTTGTGGGAACAATCTATAATTCCCCTTAAAGTCAGCTGCTGATTACTACATGTTGACACACGGAAGCACTGAAAACCAAATAGGCCTACATTTAATTTGGGTACAAAGGGAGGCCAGTGTTTTGGTCTACGTAGGCTGATCGTCAATTACAGAAACGTATGGAAATATAATGTAAAACCCACTGCTGGTTATGTCTGGTGTTAAGTTACTGTTATGAGAAGACACGGAACCTTTCTAAATAAACCTTGAGGCAGTTGATAACCATTTGGAGTGGAACATGCTTCACCATGTGATGACACCAATGGTTTAAAAATGTTTTACGTAACTATAAAATAAACATCAGTTATACCCTTTGCTTTAACTTTCTCCAAATCCCTCTAGATTATTGGTAGGCCCATATAACATCCCTGGAATATTCTTTATATCACTAGGTTAACATTTGAAATACGGCTATTTTGAAGCCAAGGAGGGACATCATTTAGTTATACACCCATCAGCCAAGGTTTATGGTTTCAGGTGACCGGAGTGATGTTGGCAGAATATAAAGTGAAAGCGAAATAACGTATTTTGAGAGCACATTTTATATCTTTGGAAGGTCGGTTAATGGAGGTTAATTTAAGATGTAAAATAACATAAAATGGTACTAGGCTAATAGTCAGGGAAATTATACATATATCAACAAGAATAAACATAACTATTGAATATCTCAAATATTAAAAGACAATGTCTGTATCTACATAATTTTGCAGTAGAAGCCTCACAGTTGAACCAATTCACTAAATTAAATTTGGCGATGTATAGTTTTAGCAAAATATCCCTGTAGCTAGTAGCATTGTGTTGCTGGACTCTTCGATTAACCCCAAGAGACATCAAGCAATATTTTCAAATAACAGGTTTGTGTTTTAAGCAAAAATAAAGAAATATTACTGAACTAAGTCATCCTCGAAAGTTATATTACTAAGCTGGCCATGCCATTCTCAGCTCTCGACCTTTGCTTGTCAACAGATTCTGGGATAATATTGTCAATGGATTTTAAATTTGCAGAAGCAGTTGCCGTGTGTTTTGCTGTCGTGTGAACTGCTAGTAAGAGTTACCAGGGCTATGTAACGAAGAGTGGTGCAAGTTTGTGTAAACGTTGTGTTTTGCCTCAGAGAGCAGCGATGAGGCTCTAGCCATGCCTAATACCTGGTGGATCTTTTGTTTTCTTGAAAGAAAACGCATATACACAATACTGATTTAATATTAGAATAATGTTTACAAGACAACAGCCAGGCTTTTTGGAAATGTTTTATATTTTACATCAAGCCAAAACTATTCAAGGCACCATGAAGTTATCTTTTGTAAATCATCACATTACGGTCACATTTTTCGTAATTCGTACATTGAATATAATAATTTTTCTTGGCATCAGGCTTAAGTTTTTCAAGGATTCAATATCTACAATGAGGTACACCTTAAACGTCCAATGCTATCAAAAAGGTCTTTCTAGAATTCGGTTCAACATTAATTACACTTGTACCTAAATGTTTAGGGAATTGTTTGGGGATTACAAGTTTTACTTTATAAATTATTTATTATTTATAAGGTTTATTTGGCAAAAGGCAGAGTATTGCCTTAGTATTGTGAAGAGTAGGTTCTAGATTACATTATAATCACAATGCTAATCATCGTACCTAACAGACCCATCACATTTCTCGTAAAGTATGACGAACACTTTCTGATTACAAGGCCAGTTATCACGCTATGTTCTCAGTAAAGGCTAAGCATTTAAAGCCAACACCTCATAGTCATCATTACAACCCAATCAGGGAACAAATAGTGCTTTAGCTGGAATCAAATACCTATCTTTTCCCTTTGTAATAGGGTAAAAATAATTTGTAAACAATTCAGCAATGGAAGTATTGACTTAACGGACAAACATTAACATGATGCAATAAAAAAAGTCAGTGACACCCCTTTGTTATCAGTAGTTATACCAGTCTTGTCAAAGGTCAGGCACAATACTGGAGGACAAAAGCATGAAAGCAGTAATACCTTAGCCTCTTTGCTCTTTTGTTAGCCCAGTCAATCCAGACATTATCATTACGATTCGGAAATACATAAAATCTAAACAAAACGAATGAGAACCTAAATTTAAAACATAAAGCTAAAATAGACGCTGCACCTCTCTCTCTCTTGATCAACTCTAGGCAGCATGGCACAGAGTCGAGACTGAGTGGAGACTGAGGAACACGATTCACCGCTAGTCCAGGAAGGTGAGTGCTGCCATGGTGCTGAAGCCCAGCAGGATGAAGAGCACCTTAAGAAGCTGCCTCTCGGGAGAGTTGAGCTCGTGCGGGAGGATCTCCATGAAGGTGATGTAGACGAAGGTGCCCGCGGCCAGGCCCTCCAGGACGGCCTGGATCAGAGCGCCCGACGGCAGCGCCGCCTCCGTCAGGCCGATGCCGACGGCGATGCCCAGCGGCGACATTGCGGCAAACACGCAAATGTAGGCGGCCACCCACGCAGGACGCACGGCGCTCTGCACCAGCTTCACAGACAGGCTGAACACGATGATGCTCTTGTGCACCAGGATGGCAATGCAGATCTCCAAGACCTAGATAGATTAGACAAGCAGACAATCAATCGTGTGGCCGCTCCCAATTGTTGTGCATTGGCCGCTCCCAATACACTTATGCATTGGGACTGCCTGGTTGGACTGTAAATGCCGAAATGTTATCTTCTTGTCAATTATCTTTGTTTTCTTTAGAGTAAATCAATTCCACATGCGCTAGTGTGGGACACTTGGTCAGCGTGGGAAGTTAGAATCCGCACAGGAAGTGGGAGACATGAGGACGCCATGGAAAGATGGACATGGTGCAAAATTATAAGCATTTATTATGACGCCATAATTATTGTTACCTTTTAAATAACATTAAAAGCATCCAAATTGGATCCAATGAAGAATAACTCGTTTTTACAATGAAAGTTATCTGGCAGTCCCCCCCAGCACATCAGCAGTTCACTTTAAGTAACGTGTGAAAGCACAAAGAGAGTCACATGATCTGCAGGAAGAGAAAAAAGCTCTTGTGGGAATAATTAACTTCACTGAATTCTCAGTGACCCATAAGTGGAAGTGAGGGTTCATTCGCGAGTTCAATGCAGAAGCTCATGTTCACCAGCGACATGCAGAAGTCCTATCTAGTCCAGAGACAGGGTAAGGCTCAGTTCTGCTTCCACTGGTGACATGGAGATATCACGTCATCCACAATTTGAATCGCAGAAAAATAGAATGCAAACATTAAACCGTTCCACGCTAATGAATATTGCAATATTAATAGAATGCCATACGAAAAAACACTGCTTGGTCTGACTGAAGCTATGAATGGCCACTGTTATTCAGTCAACACAGCAAACTCTGATGAGGATGAGACATGTGTGTTGACTACTCCTTACCTTGGAGTCAGTCCTCTGCAGGCCTATGGCAAGGCCCTCGAATATGGAGTGAAATGAGAGAGAGAGGAAGAGCATGAAGGAGCGGAAGGAGGAGTGGGCTTGGAAGTCCACATGCATGTGGGGCCCACTGTCCTCCAGGTCCTGGCCCGAGGAGTGCCCGTGCCCGTGCCCAGTATCCCGCCCATTTGCGGGAATGAGGGGAGCCCTCTCCTCATGGTCACCATGGGCATGTTGGCAGTCAAGTACAATTCTCTCCAAAATGAGGACCAAGAAGAAGCCTGAGGCTATGATAAATTCCGGGAGGGGGAAGCTGATCTGTTTAGGCAGAAATGTTTGAACAGTTTATTATACTTTCAACGAACGAGAGATAACAGGGTAGAACACTATGTTTGTCCTACAATGATTGAGTAAACACTTTTTTTGTTTCACATCGCATCAACACATTTGCCCAATTTCAAATAAAGTATTCCACACAATTTAAAGACCAGTGTGTAGTGTGTGTCCACAGCCATCCGTGGTCCTAACATTGCTTGACTCCAAAGCGACGTTTGTGACATACATGACCATTATGGAGCTCAGGAGGACATGTAACGTTACCTGTAATCCCCGAGCATCCAGCTCAGTGTTGATGTCTCCCAAGTAGTCTGGAATAATATCGAGCAGACATGCTGCCAGGAACACCCCTCCAGCAAAACAGCTGATTAAACTCAGAACCACTCGGTGGGTTCCTGGGGAAGCAAAAATCAATATTTCAACATAAAAATGTTACATAATAGGCAAGAGTCATTTGATCAGTGCAATCATTAACATAGATCTTTTTTTGTCAGGACTTCTAATGTCACTCATAAATCATTTCCTTTTAGAAGTAACCAAAATTAATTTGTCAGTTGGGAGGAGAGGCTACTGGAGCTCAAACTTTCATGAAAAATGTTGAGCAATTAACATGTCTAAGGTTTCTAGGAAGTCAAAAGCAATAACGTGAAGTGTAGAACCAACCTGTACCATTCCCGTTCCTGAACCATTTCAGCCGAGCAGGGATAAATCCAAATAAAAGAGTTAAAAATAGTAAAGCAACGAGAGCTCCGACTTTCACCTGCAGTAGATAGTCCATTTCTCTGGTGCAGTCAGCCGTGTCATCTAAAAGATCACAGTCGTACTTTCAGCCCGTAGACCCCTGTCAGTCTTGAAGAGAAGAATAACCATCTCATTTTGTTTGGGTCACGAGTTTGTGGTTTGCATGTCAGCAGGGTAACAGGAAGAAGATTAAAAAAACAAGGAGGGTATGTATACATTCGACCTGCCCGGCAGCTATGACTGAGACGACATATGACTGCAACTCTTAAGACCTTTTGTTATGCTTCTGCCTCTTCTTCAGAGGTTTACGAACGGACAACAGATTTATTACCGCCTCCACTAATGACCTATTAAAGAACTGCCACTAATGAGTAGTGACAACAAGAGTATGGACTGAGTCTTCTTCATTCGTTTATTTGGGGGCAACAAACCAACGTTAAAGGTGCAGAGCGCCACCTATGATGCAGGAGCTGGAATCACAATAGCTTTAGAACTCTACTTGATTTTCTGCTCCTGATTGATCAAATTGAATATAAGTAATATATTATGCCGGCTTCTTCTCATCATGTGTCACATATTGGGCAATTTAATAAACATTTTCAAAGAAAAAATCTCATTAAAATGTGTGCACTTGCCACTTACCATTATCCCTGCCCCCAACTAATAATATATACCACCTGTATGATCAAGTCTTGATCTATTCATTATTTTTTCTTCCTGCTTACTTTTCCCTAACATTATCTGTTGAAAACAATTTTTGGACACAAATTCCTTTCTGTTTCAACACTAGATTACTTTTCTCCTCTCTGCCATAGGTTATCAATAAATATATTGTAATTTAAGCCTTTCTTGGCATTCCTACCTGCACAATTGTTACCCTCTTCCCTACATGAGCTTGTGTCCAGCCAAATCTATCCCAAACCTGAGGATTCTCATTAAGCTTTAACAAATGTGCTGCAGATTCCGAGCAAGTACCCTATCTGGCATAACCATCTCCTTTTATCCAGGTTTTCTTCTTCTATAGGCGTGTCATCTTCTAATATTCATGTCAATATTTATCTGAGGGAACACCTATGATTGGACATTGCTTTTTTAATTTTTAAAAAAACATTTTATTGATTTGTTTGAGTTTTCTAGAGTCTTTCTATGTGGACTGATACGTAGTTAGTTATTAGAATTGTCTGGGCAGATTTCCAAATAATTTCCTTATTGAGAATATGCATCATGTTTATCTGGTGTGCTGTTTCTATTTAAGCACCTTTCTGATGACCTGCCTACAAGTGTTGGAACCAAGAAAGAAAAAACACAATAAGAATACAACCAGAACTGATCGAGATCAATACCTCAGTCGAGGAGAATTCAAGGTGTGTGTGTTGTGTGTAAAGAAAGCTGCAGGCATCAAGTCACTACAAAATTCTAATCAGCTTTATATTCAAAAGACCATCAACAGTCACTTCTGCCACAACTATGATTGCTTTTCTTATTATGTTCACATGGATTTATATAGGTAAGAGTTTTGGTAGAGGAAGAACATGTTTGGGGAAGATTGAGCTTCTGAGGTCATACTGATACATCAGAAACAGAGTAAAGGAGGCCTTTTGTACCTCACTTTTTATTTTCCGACATTATCTTTGTTTGTCACTATTTATTGATAACATGATATTAATTATCCTGTTTGTTTTAATATAAGAGATGGAACTGCATCAGTGACATGTCTGTACATTCTGTTTGAAGGGTTAAGAGTCTCTTTGTTTTTCAGAGCCCAGATTTGTCTCTTTCATTCTTATTTGAATGAAGTGATTAATCTCTATCACTGAGGGAAGTCATTGGAAACCATATAAATGGTTAGTTTGATAGGAGCATAAACTGGAGGGAGGGAAACTACCAACTTTTGTTGAGTCTGAAGGTCAGGTGTTGCTCACTATATTACAGCAGGATACTGCAGTCAACTTTGATTCAGGATTTATCATACAATTTAATGACTTAGATATGTATAGGTTGATTGCTATCTGTCTGTGAACACTTTTATTTTATTCATATTTTATTAAATAAGTTCTGTAAAAGACTAAATGCAAATATTGAATGTAAAAAATCTAAAATGTCTAATGTTTTGTAGCCTAATCCTACTTGGATTAGCATTGTGATACTACCGTAAGCATTACAACTGTGAAGTGTATTTAGAGGGGGCCCCAACCAGTAGGCTTGAATTACTGTTTATCCTAAAAGCCCCGGGCAGCAATGCCCCAGAGGCCGGTTACGAACAGGCACCTTTTGAACGAGCACTGCACTAGTGAGGGTAAAGTTCCAGTGTGTAATAGTTACACAAGTGGAGAGGTTGCAGTTTGCAACCAACTGAATCTCCTCACCCCTCCCTTCCCCACGCCTATGGTGGCCTGTACTGGCCTATATTGCCAGATTCTTAGTCTGAGGTCAACCGGATTGGACACAATAACAAACATACTGTGGTCAAGCGAAAGGCAACAAGGAGTATTTCTCTGTAGGGATCCTTTCCATAATGACATCATATAATGTGTGTCAGGTGATGTCAGTGCAGGGGAAAACAAGCACTTTAGAAGACACACATGGAAGGGCGCTTTTGCCCCAATGGATTATATTCCATCCTTTTTCACAAAATATGGCTGCAGTGTTGATGCTCAATACTGGAAAAATCTCAAAAATAGTTCTGAGATCTAAGGCTTTCCTGGTTCGGGATGATTATTTAACGTTGTATAGTCTCCTCCTTTTATTTGATCAAGACCTCTATCTGACAAATTTGCGGTTCCTTAGTAGGGGCTCACAGAACAGCATTTATAAAATAACCCACTTTACAATTGTTAACAAGATGATGAAAATTATTGTTTTTTCTGGATTGCATTTCCATTAGCTCTGTCAATTGTTATTTTAGTGTGATCAAAATACTTATATTTCATCTTAATATCACCCTGCAACTTTCAAATCAATTATTCTGTTAATATCCTTTTTAACTACTTGGAGCAATATAGTACAATATTAACTACTAACTGTTATAATAGTAGTATTAACTATTCATACTGTGAAAAGGCTTGCCCTTTTGTCAATTTTTTTTTACAATTATAAGATTTTCAATAGCTTAGTTTGACATCTTTTTTAATTATTTGTCATTGACAATGTAAAAAACATTATAGTCTCAATAAGAAGAGATGCATTGTCCCAAATTAAAGCATCTTGCTCATTTCTATCCACTGTCCCAAGGCAGGTAAACAAAACATAACAATATTCAGGTTAGAGTACAACACAGATGCACACACACACACACACACACACACACACACACACACACACACACACACACACACACACACACACACACACACACACACACACACACACACGCACACGCACAAACAACAACAACAACAACAACAACAACAACAACACATACACAGCCTGTAGTCCCCTACTGTAGTAGTGAGGCACGATTATATTTGATTCTAAAAAAAAAATCCATCATTGCCTCCATTCTGTGAAATCAATTTATTTCAGCAAATCTCATGCATTGTGGAGCCGAGACCTAAAATAGTGTTAATGGATATTAAGTCTTAATATTCACTTACTAAGTCCAGTATGTGAATACATATTTAATTATCAATTATTGAATGTGGTTTGCGTCCGTTGAGCACAAGCTGCCTATGCAGCCTTTGTAACTGCTGTAATGAAATAATTCCGCCGCAGAGGGCGCTTGCAAGCCAAAGACGCCAAGAATTACAGATGATCCGACCGTAGAAATAGAGGAGAAACAACGTGAACACAACACAAAGCACCGTTCACGTTCAGCCTTCAAATGTTCGTTTTTTCTTTCAGTTGTATTCGAGGAAAATAAACGGTAAATAGTTAATAATATTTGATTGAGATTGCAGTCTCTGACGATAGCATTGCTATCCCTATCGACAGAGAACATATAGTGTTGGATAGGTGTTTACTTCAATAATTAGTTTCGGAACTTGAAGAGTCTTACAATTTCTATGAATGTTTTCATTAATTGCGAAGACTTGGAAAAACCACGCATGAATGGCATCGCATAGCATTTGAGTTCATTCTGACGACTTCTCGCAATGTAGTAGTGGAGCGTGTGGGCGTGTCTCAAGTATTCCCGGGCGATCTTGTTATGTTGTGTTCACTTGCTCAATACAACAAATTTTATGTTTTGTTTTTCTTGCCAGAAATGTCTCAGAACAGTCTTCATGGCAAGTGGGCTGTCTCCAGCAGTGATGATGACGACGGCGAGGAGCTCCCTTCATCCAAGACGGTATCATCAGCTCACCCGACCGGAGTGACGGACAGCTACCAAAACACCCGTCCGTCCGTCTCATCCCAGAGCTCCAATCAGATTTACCACGCCCCCTTGTCCCCTGATACAGTCACAGAGGTGAAGGAAGAACCTGATGGTCCCTTCGATTTCCCGGGGTTGAAACCTGATGTGAAAGCGGAAGCCGATGTGAAGCCAGTTTGTCCAAACACAGCACGCGACAGCCAGTCAAATCCAGGGAAGTATGAATCACCTCTCAGTGGAAAGAGGAAAAAGGACCAGGAGGAGTCTGGCTGGGCTCTCTCTGATAGTGACGGTGATGATGATGCTGTGGGTCTTGGCAATAAGGCCAACAATCCAACCAGCAGGCGTGCTCCGAGCCCCAAAGCCAAGAAACCGAAGGTGGAGATAAACGAGCGGCCCCCTAGTCCCTACGGCCGTCAGTACTACATCGAGGAGACAGATGATTTCTTTGAAACCCATGTGCCATGTCTTAATGACACGTACAGGTTCTACCTCAACAAGGTGACCGGGCTCGACAAGAAGTACAACACTGGTGCTTTGCATATCAGAGGTGAGAGGTGGGCGTCTAGTCTGGTTTAGAGTAGGACAATTTTGATTAGTCTTATCCACTTTAAATGTTCCCTGATGGTTCAGAAGAGTTGCG
Source organism: Gadus chalcogrammus (assembly GCF_026213295.1). NCBI lineage: Eukaryota > Metazoa > Chordata > Actinopteri > Gadiformes > Gadidae > Gadus > Gadus chalcogrammus. Next base: position 11,612,786 of record NC_079425.1, on the reverse strand, counting down.
GTTGTTGTATGTTTGTCATGCATCAGTTGTTGTTGTTGTTGTTTTTTGCTTAATTAATCGAATCGTTTCACCATTTAGATATCCTCTCCCCCCTGTTCGGGACATTAAAGGAATCCGTTCAGGTGAGAAATCGGCTAATTTGCCTACACCTTCTTGGTCTTTGGTCTTTCCCTGCAGTTTACATGTAACCTTGCTTCTTCCTCGCAGTTCAACTACTGTTTTGATATTCCCTGGATGGTCGAGCAGTATCCACCAGAGTTCCGGTAAGGTCTAGAAATGCATGCACTCATCTTTGTCTTCTTCTTTATTTTATCTTTGCGTTTTATACAACTGCTAGTCCTTTATCTTTAGAAAGAATTTGCTGATGCTGTATAATCATTTCATTATTTGTTAATAATAATCAATAGATGTATAATATAATAATACATAGCCTCAGACAAACAGCCCAAGTCAATTGTGGAATGAAGTACGCTGTGCTTCCAGGGACCTGCCGGTGCTAATCGTCCACGGGGACAAGAGGGAAGCCAAAGCTCGACTGCTGAAGCAGGCACAGCCCTTCCCACACGTGCGCTTCTGCCAGGTACCACTCAGACACAGAACCCCACCCACAAACACCCAGAACACCTAGAAACCATGTACACACAGAACCCAGTGATACAACAAACATTAAAGGCAGAGACCACAGGCACACAGAATAGCACGGACACACAGAATGTTAAGGGTTAGGGTTAGGGTTAACCCTAGAAACCATGCCTGTGTTTGTAGTGTTAGAAACACGACCATGGTTCCATGCGCGTGTTCATGGCATATAAAACCAGTAAGGCTTATGAGTTTACAGGCTAATATCACACACGCACGCACCCAAGATGCGAACACACACACAGGATTGGTGTTTAGTGTTTTTATTGCTCTGTATATACGGTAAGTTAAATGTTGTCGTTATTATAGCCAGCTAGGGCCATTCTAGGTATTAATTGATAGTCCATGTTGCCTCATCAGCTAATTTTATGGATGCTAACAACCATGTTTTTGTTTTGGACAGAGTTAACACACTGACATAAGTTATGTGAAGAATGTCTATCTTAAAGGCATTATATACAAATATGTCTATCTATATATACCCATACATATACTGTGTGTATGTATATATATATATATATATATATATACACATAAACATTGACAAATTTATTTTTTGCCACTTTGTTTTTCAGGCCAAGCTGGATATTGCTTTTGGTACTCACCACACGTAAGAGCTGATCCCTCCTAACAGAACCTGTACAACAAGGGAATAAATATGGATATAAAATATGAATAGACAATGTTCTTTGAAACTGTAATGGGTAAAAAAGTATATCTGTGCAAGAAAGTGTTCCCAGTGCAGGTTACAGTTGTTATACTAGTTGACAAAAGTGGGCGATGCATCCTGTGATGTTGCCGCAGGAAGATGATGCTGCTGTGGTACGAGGAAGGTTTCAGGGTCGTCATAACAACGTCCAACCTCATCAGAGCAGACTGGTACCAGAAAACACAGGGGTGAGTTGGTACTGGTAAGCCTTCTGCTATGGTCACGTTAATTGGTTTATGCTTTCCAGCTATTGCTGTTTCCTGTAGAAGAATTATGTTTTAGGAAGGAGCTGCAGCTGAGAATGATTAGAGGATTGAAACAAAACAGGCACCATCTATGTACTCACTTATCCTACAGACCTTTAATTTACAGATGGCTCTTATAATTCACAAGTCAAAATTTTGTATAAGACAATAAAGGTCATGGAATGCTTGAATCCGGCATCCTCAACATCACAAATAACAGTGTGATTACGATATACAGATGAAATATACATATAGATAAAAAATAACAATAAAGATAAGTGAGAGAATAAATATATTTATAGAAAAGTGAAAATGGCATGGTATTAAAACTCTTATTAGATGTCCCCTGATCCAGAACTTATGATGGCTGAATATGTACTGCTTGGTTTGTGTTTTTGCTGCTAGGTTGTGGCTGAGTCCTCTGTTTCCACGGTTACCAGACGGCAGTCCGTCCAGTGATGGCGAGTCTCCCACCCTCTTTAAGAAGGACCTGCTGGAGTACCTCGCCTCATACCGGGCACCAGAACTCGGAGAATGGATCCAACGCATCAGAGAGCATGACCTCTCCGAGACCAGGTGAAATACAAACACACCCTCGCATATAATGGTCATTCTTGAACGAGAATTAACGGATGCAAAACTCTAAGCTACTGTGTTCTTTTATGTAGGAAGTCCTTGGTAAACCAAATTTGTAATTCGCTTCAATTTAGGTTTGTTTAAGTGTTGTTGATTTCCAGTTTGCATGGTCATAGTGAATAGAAATGTTTTGAAGTCAACGATACACACCTTTTTGAATAAAGACCATTTTGGATGTTATTAATTGATGTCTACAAACATCTACAATTGGGAGTAAACTATTACCTAATTGACCAATGGCTCAAATCATAAGTGACCAATCACAGAGTAATCAACTTTTTGATTGACACAGTAGTACACTAAACTTAGGAAGATAAGTCTACAAGCCTTGCCCTGTTTTACCAATTAATGCAGATAGTGTGTGTGTGTGTGTGTGTGTGTGTGTGTGTGTGTGTGTGTGTGTGTGTGTGTGTGTGTGTGTGTGTGTGTGTGTGTGTGTGTGTGTGTGTGTGTGTGATTGGTCAGGGTGTATCTGATTGGCTCCACTCCAGGCAGGTATCTAGGCGACGACATGGATCGCTGGGGTCACCTGAGACTCAGAAAGGTAAAAACACTTCTTCGACTCACTTTCCTCTCTCTACTCTATTTATCATGCCCCTTCTTCTTTTGTTATTTGGAATATTTTTTCCTCTCCAGCTTTTATATGATCATTCGATTCCGGTTCCCGATGATGAAATCTGGCCAGTGATTGGCCAGTTCTCTAGTATTGGTTCCATGGGATTGGATAAGACCAAGTGGCTGGCAGGGGAGTTCCAGCGGACCCTCACCACACTCGGGAGGTCCTCTGTCCGCCAAGACCCCCCCATTCACCTGGTATGTTGTGCTAGTTTCCCTTTACGTTGACATTATTTTATAATATATGTATATATGGCCTCCTATAATCTAACTACAGGGTGAATGTGTTTTAAATAATTATAATTGTAGCTATACAGCAGTTCTGCCTTTTCATAATAATCTCATTACCTTGATGGCCCATGTGTTGTGTATGAAATAATAATTACTTTAAATCAATTATTCATGTTTTTTTATATATTCTCAAAAATGACTATAATAGCGTACTCCTTTATCATTTACTGCATATCTAAGTTCCATGTAATATTTTCTAAATAAAATCCATTCACTACAGTGCCGAAATAGGGGTTGGATCCGTCATATCAATAAAGTAGTGAGTGGCTGTTATGTGATGTCTTGCAGGTGTACCCATCTGTTGATGACGTCAGGAATAGTCTCGAGGGATACCCTGGTAGGTTGAGCATAAAGTTACACTCACACAGAAGTCTGGTAACATTCAGAGTTTCTAAGTGGCCAATGTGATCTAAGTAGCCACTGTGATACACATCCCTTCTATTTGCATCCTAGTTGGCAAAGGCTTACACAAAATATTTACCATTTGTTACCATTAACATTAACAGTTTAGTTCAACAGCCGTGTCCTCTTTAACACGCATACGTACGCCAATAATATTTAACATTTGTGTCATTTAAGGTTGATATCTCAATGTTTTGCATGGTAGATGGAGATAGGTAGAGTACAAATGTAGTTTTTAGTGGTATTTATGTGGTTCCTGCATCATACTAACAACAGTTTGTTCACTGCTATCTGTCTAAATGGATGGATTAGTTTAGTTGACTCAGAGAAGATATGGATTGACTGTCATTACGTGTGTCCACCAGCGGGGGGCTCCCTCCCTTACAGCATCCAGACAGCAGAGAAGCAGCTTTGGCTCCACTCCTACTTCCAGTAAGTCTAGTCCAGGGTTTACTTCCAATCTCCACCCACAATGTCTCTAAACCCCCAACAACTCACACTGTGTCTTTCAGCACATGGGTAAGTAGGATGTGTGAACATGTGTCTAACAGCAGTGTGTGTGTGTGTGTGTGTGTGTGTGTGTGTGTGTGTGTGTGTGTGTGTGTGTGTGTGTGTGTGTGTGTGCATCATCCGCCCCTTTGTCCACCCCAATGACATCAACATGAGATGATGTCCATTGTGCTCGGTTGAAAAATGGTCTCCCATATATACACTGGTGTGTCATGTGTATGGCACTATTGAGTAAAAAATAATTCATAATTAATTTTAACAGCCAATTCCATAAAGTCAAACAGATTGTGTTTGCGTGTGTGTGTGTGAGCAGCAGGTGGAAGGCTGATACGACAGGGCGGAGTCAGGCAATGCCACACATCAAGCTCTACATGCGAGCTTCTCCAGACTTCACAAAGCTAGCCTGGTTCCTCATCACCAGGTACGCCAACATGGCCGACTGCCATGTTGTTGCTACAAACTGGTGTTTAGCTATTCCCGTGGGGCTGTTATTATCCTTGTTTAACGTGTGTGTGGTGTGTGTGTGTGTGTGTTTCTTCAGTGCTAACCTCTCTAAGGCTGCATGGGGAAACCTGGAGAAGAACAACAGCCAGGTCATGGTCCGTTCCTATGAACTGGGAGTCCTCTACCTCCCTTCTGCCTTTGTAAGACACACACACACACACACACACACACACACACACACACACACACACACACACACACACACACACACACACACACACACACACACACACAACTTCAGCAGATTACTACATTTTATAACATAAACAGAGCAGTACTGGACATAAACATACAACCTATTCAGACGCAATATGCATAATGAACTTTCTTAATGGGATTGTATATCATTTCTGCTGCTAGAACATATTACACAAGATGTACTTAGATGACATTATGAAGTTTCATGTTATTATAGGAGTCGTAGCCTGCAACCACATGGCCACCAGTGAATATCTATCTGAAACTACACAGACAAGGTTATGCAAGTTTTATTCACTTCAGATTTATTCATGTTTTGTCACTGACATATGTCATTGACATGCCACCAAACGTAAAGACCCATTATCTTGACTAAAACAATGGATTTCTCTGGGTTTGAACATTGTTGGACACACGTTATAGCTTTAAATCATAACATTTTTATTAGAATAATGGACTCTCTCTTGTGTGCCCATAGTTAATAAGTTGGCTTCAGCAGATAATTGCAATCATTGGGAAACTTCTCATTATTTAAGACATGCCAGATTGACCGGACAGTTGGATTGACCTTGAAAACAAACTTATTAAGTGATCAAATACACAGAAAGCATTGAATGTTAGAGAGAGCAAGGAGATGTAAGGATATCAGTATTCCAAATGGCCTGCTGTTGTGAGAGCCAGCCCAATGTTTCAGTAACAAGCCTAAATGTCAAATGAGAATTATATATGTATATATTTCACAAGCGTCAAATAGATCTTTCTCTTCTGGCAGGACATGGCATTCTTTCCTGTCCAGAAGAATCCTTTTCCAGCCACCTCCTCCTCCAAGGCGTTTCCTGTGCCCATCGATTTGCCTCCTCAACCCTACCTTAAAACAGGTTAGAAGCTCTCCCTCTGTCTGTCTCTCCCTCTGTCTGTCACTTCCTCCGTCCGCCTGTCTGTCTTCAGTGTGTTTTGTATCTGTCTTTTCATATTGTGTTTTTGTACATGTTGTCCATGTGACTTACTATGTTTAATTATTCTTGAACATGCTATACATTGTATGTAAGAGCACACGTGAATTGCATTTGTTAATTGTGTGCAAGTGTCTTTCGGTTTCGTTTTGACTCTGTGTGGGTGTGGGTGTGTGTGTGTTGTGTATATTGTTGACGTTTTTAAGTATTGTATTTTGTCGGTAAAAACGTTGCTCTCTGTTCTCAGACCAGCCATGGATCTGGAACATTCCACACAATCAGTCTCCCGACACGCACGGAAACATTTGGGTCCCCTCCTAAATGGGTCCCTGGGGGCCAACACACACACACACACACACACACACACACACACACACACACACACACACACACACACACACACACACACACACACACAAGCAATGAGACACAAAAGCAATGAGACTGAGGCAAAGGTGCTACAAAAGCTAAGCGTTGTGCCAGTGAAGGTTGTGTTTGAACTTTTCTTCCGTTTCAACTGTTTATGTCTACCTTTTTCTCGATGCTTCTACAAATTATTATGATGTTTATGGTGCTTAAACTTGATTGCATTTGAAGAAGGCCCTGAAGGGCACATAGTTTGTGTAGAGACGTGTCTGTACGTATGTCTTTTTATCTGTGTCTTTGTCGGAATACCTACTTCATTTTTCATTTTAGCTGAACGAACCAATCATGTGATGTTAACGTTTTCATGTTTCGGTCGTAATTGTTTTGTCATGTTAACTTAGATTCATACATTTTCTAAAAAACATTAATAAAATATTTGTTAAAAATGTTTGTGTTATTATTTAGCAGAATATAAAATAAAGGTTGAATTTAACCCATACCATTGGCCAATTTGAGGATTGGATAAAAGTTAGTTGGACGATATTTGGGCACATTATGCCCACTTCTTTAAAAGTTCATTCTTAAGTTAATATTTAATGTGAATAAATAACAAATGTGGTAAGAATTTTATCTTTGGATCTTCAGGCAAAGGAAAATGTTGTAAATAATTCTTGATAGTTGTCTGAACTTGAAATTGGGATTTCGTTATATGAATAGCTGTCCGGTTCTTTATTAAATATTATTCTACTTTATGTAGGCTAGGCCAATTACATTTGCCTTGTAATATAGCAGTCTATTTATGCGGCACAAAAAGTGCAATGCAAAAAAGACCCACTTGATGTCCTCATCTGCTAATTGTTTGGCGGTAAGATTTATTGCAGACAACTAGGCCTATTACTATATTAACAATACGCATGAGTAGGTTTTAGCTTCCTAGTTGTGGATCATTCAAATATGTAGTAGTATGTATTAATGTCAGTCAACATCTAGAAAATATATACACCTTTAGAATACGTTGGATAATACTGTTATCCATGCATCAGGTATGCATGCATCATACATGCTCTACTCCTGAAACCAGTGATTTTTGCCGACTGAAAAGTTGCCACTCCCCTTTATCTTCTGCCGCACGTCTCGAGTAACGGTAGCGAGCTCCAGTGCCATAGTGACAGTCACAGGACGGCAATAATGTTAATACAAAACAATGCATATCGACCTAAATCAAAGTAGAAATATCTGAGTGGATGATTGATGATTCATCCTTACCCAGTGGTCCCGTACACCGTGGTGGCATCGGGCGCCGCCGAATCGATTAAAGTGTCATCTGGACTCTTTCCGACTTTCCTGAAAAGGTGAAAGCTACAGTCGGCCAGTATGCAACGAATAACGGGAAAGGAGAGGGACGAAACCTCAATCGAGTTGAAGAGCGCGGAGGATTCACAGACAACAGGTAATTAAGAAAGCGTATTAATGTACACAAATAATCTCGTCAGGTGAGTAAAATGCCTTATTCTTTATAGAAAAAAACACTTCTGTGATTGATTCGATTCAATTAGGTTAAATTGAATTATAGTTAGGTGTATTGAGTTAACCGCACGCGTGGGCTTGCATCTTTCTAATTTAATCTCAAAATTAAAATCATCTCGCAATTGTGACAATTTATGCACTTAAATTGGCATGCGATTCTCACGATGCGTGATGATGACGTCATGGTAAAATAGGGCTACCTATGAGCATAATAGGAAGCATGACAGATGTTTTGATTTTAGCCATACAAATACCCTCCTGATGCTATCAGCCACTTCCTTTTCGTGATGGGTTTGTATCGTACCGAGAGGTCATAACTGTGTTTCCTTTTGGTCTACCCTCTACCTTTTGGCCCTAATGTGAGGCAACATATAACATTGTCTATGTTTAGACCATATTTAGCAACAGTCTTTTCACTGTTTCGAATTAACAATCTGCAGACTATAGTCCATTGGTTGTGATATGGTTCTTGTTCAGTATATTGATCAAGAACCGAGTCGAGTGCTTTCTTAAGAAATATATCCATTATCCTTTATTTCTTAGGAAAGCAGTAGAAGTGTAGTTTTAAATGTGGAAATTGAAATGTTAGATTCTACTTTTGAGGTCACAAAGTGTCATTTGAAACTTGACGCATTATAATTAAGAAGTTGGTGCTATCATGATAATGGAGCTTTGATTTCCCTGGTATCCATATTGGTAATTTGCTTCTATTAAAGTTTCTGTTGTTGGCACCCAGTATCCATAAGCAAAGTGAAAATAAATGTTTTCAAGTACATCTGTAGTCAATCTCTGCTCAATCAATTAAAAAACAGCTTGCCTAGTGGGTAGACTCCAGTTGGACCCAGTGAAGCTCAATCGACATCTCATGCCATAATTTTGACACGCCCAGTCAATCCTGGAAAAATCTCTGATGAGCGAGTATATCCGTTTTTAAATAGCGTTTTATCATTGTAAATAACATTTTTTCTTTAGTTAACTTTGATGGATGGCAAATCAACTTTGAAGTGGTTGAAAAAAATTAGATCCCATTTGAATCTGATTGGGATTTGGATGACCCCCGACTTTAAATAGTTTATCCTAACAATGTTACATAAACCAAATGAGCATTTGTATCCACTAAACAGAGACACCGCCCTCAACCGTGAGGAACTGAAATATACAAAATAAGCGGAAGTCAATTTAGTATTACGTTCTCTTTCAATATTCGTAGCTGCACCCACTAGCTAACAGCTTAATTATGATGTACACAGCCTCATCCATGGTTAGCCCGAGAGCAGTTGATAGACTCTCCAACCTCATCAGCTTTGTGAAGGACCTTATCAGGCCGACCACACGGCATATGTCAAGAGGACAGGAAGGGGTCGGTCAACATGCCCCCCCGCCCCACTCCCCTCTCTACCGTCCCTTCCTGTTCCCTGTTGTCCGTACAATGCACAATGTTGAGCTACACCTGTGTTTTTCCTACTATAAAAAACAGCCCTTTGCCTTAGAAGAGGAATTTGCATACTGACAGCTTCATTTACAGTTTGGAAGGATTGCAATGATTTCAGCGGCCACACTTGTTATGTGTGTTGTTTTTATTGTTTATTTCTTTACTAAAGACTGGATTGGTCTGAAGCGGCAGCAGCTGCCGGTAGTCACTGGTGGACCTCTATGAAATGGCTCCTTGTTTATCTATTAATTTCCCCCAATCCTTTAGAGTGCAGTGCGATAGAATGCCTTTATCGATCAGCAGGCCCTCTACAGGGATGCTACGGGGCCTTGCCCAAAGGGCTTCAATGAGGAGCACTGTTTTGCATCCTATGCTGATATAGTCCAGGGAACAATGCTATTATATGGGTTACCCTTGGGATGGGTTTTTACCTAAAGCAATGTGTTTCTAGCATTGCTGTCTAGCTCATAAAGTGATTGCTTGACGGCAAACGATCCCTAGAGAAAAGGGGTTGCTATGGAAACTGGTCAAATAATTGCATTACACATTTGACGGTTTTGTGCGATAAATGACGTGAGAAAAAGCATGCAGACCACTTGTGACCACTGAGATTCAATTACAGAATGACTTTATAATGATGATACAAATAATATTTATTTTGACTTTTTGAATACTACAAATTGTTTTGGTTAAAGGTTCAGTGACTATTTTAGTAATTTAATTTACCAACTAGCGGTGAGGTTGTGGATTGCATCCCACTGAACACCCCTTCCCTTCCAATGACTTCGGTGGCCTGTACCTCACCATGGTAACTGTGCATGTTGAAAGACATGGCAGACGTTGGTGTACTTAATAGCCTATTACATTGCTAAAATCTTCTCTTCTTGCATCCATTGTGGTTAACTACATGCATAGATCAATAATTGGCGCTCTCTGTTGAGTGTATAATTATTCATCTCGATAGAAGTCGGCGCTTCAACCCGGTTCGAAAGACGGTTAAGCTTATCGGACACACAGTATAGCAGCAGGGTGTGCATTTCAATATTCAACATCGCTCATTCTAATTTCCTACACTAACTAACTATGTTAGTTAAAATGGGTCGTAGCCATGGGGATAACACGCCCCCCTCAGTGAAACAATTCTTATTTTCATGGGATTATACACTTATACAAATATGCGGTGGGTACCAATTGTACCCACTGTACCTTTAATTAAAGTCCCTGTAACATAAATACACTGTCATAAACAAAAAACAAAACAGCCAATAGTGCTCTTTATGTTAATTAATGGTAGGGCACTAGTAACAATAGTTGTTGAAGAGTTTAATTTTAAATGTCATGCTGATATAAAAAAAAATTAAGAAGGGAAAAAAAAGTCAGAATGTGCAAGGCGCGATTGGTCAAATGTGGTCTATTCAAGATAAGGCAGTATTATCTATTCTCTGCATGCCCCTGCACATGCAAGCCTAGTCCTGTTGCTCCGCCTATTTTTAGGAAATGTTAAGAAAATCCTCCCTTCTTGAACCGTTGTATCCGGCAGATAAGTTAGAATAAAATAAACACATTGATGAACACTATATTGAATTGAGAGATGACATTCCATATAACCCTAATGTCACGGATGAGGGGTGATCCTCAGCTATGTTTAACCCTTTCCCGTTCCCAGGGATGTTAATAATATTAGTTGAAGGAATAATTATAATTATAAGGATAATAGCAGGAAGAAACATTTCTATTTTATTTTCTGCTAAGGCATGTGAACCTGTCAGGGTCCTGTCAGGGTGAAAATACTGTTTGTGTGTGGTGGTGGGGGCTGGGGTGGCGGGTGGGGGGCAGTTACATAGTTAATTACATTACAGTCTGTATGATTATACAATGAGCTGCATAGAATACAGTGTGTATAGTAACATAGTGAGTTGTTTTGAATACAGTGTATATGGTTATACAGTGAGCTGTACAGAATAAAGTGTGTTTATATAAATAGTAACGTTTATTAAATACAGTGTGTATGGATACAGTCAGCTGCATAGAATACAGTGTGTGTAGTTACACCGTGCGTTGCATTGAATACAATGTGTATGGTCAGTGAGCTGCATAGAATAATGTGTCATGAGGAGTTGAATTGAATACATTGTGTATGGTCAGTGAGCTGCATAGAATAATGTGCACACAGTGAGTTGAATTGAATACATTGTGTATGGTTGGTTATACAGTGAGCTGTGTTTAATGCAGTGTGTGGGGTTATACAGTGAGTTTCATGGAATACAATGTTTCAACAGTGGATTGTGTTTGATACACTGTGTATGGTTATACAGTGAGTTTCATAGAATTCAGTGTGCATAGTTACACAGTGCGATGTATTGAATACAATGTTTATTATATACAGTAAACTGAATGGAATACAGTGTGTATAGTTAAAAAGTGAGTTGTATTAGACTGTGTGCATGTAGTTGCATCATCTTACTAATAGAAGCTCTTTCACTACAGCCTAGGTTGGCTGTCACGTGTGATTGAGATCTGGAATTCCTCATCAGCAGAGACAAAAGAGGACGCGGCGGGCAGTCAGCAGTGGCCGTGGGCAGAGCTTTGCTGACAGAAAAGATTGCTGGCCCACCAGGGTGGCATTTTAATCTGCGGTGATCTGAGTGAGAATAGCAATGAGGCTCAGGGAGGGCAGGGAGGCTTGGGGAGTGGCTGTAAAAGCTTTCATTGTAGGCTGTCCCATGTGTCACAAAAATAGGCATCAATGTTGCGTGAGTCAGCGAAAGCTGATTGCATTTAAACCTCATGTTTATTAAATTAGCCCAAAACATGCTATAATAACAGTTGGAAGTTGAGTGTTCCACTTTTAACCTTTTTTGGGTGGTTTGATTGTCTTATCTATTTAAGGCCTCTTTAAACTGGCTGTTCTTCACCTCTACTGGCACTTAAATAAACATTGTTTTACACATTTGTTTTCCTTATACTAGTGCTGTTCATTTGCAGTGTAAACATACCACTAATAGTGTATCCAATGTCTATATGTTGTCTTGTCTGTCTCTACTATGAAGATGACCCAGATGCCCTGACAGCATTCAGGATTATTCTGCACTCAGGTACGGGCAGATAAAAGGCTTTGTGTGACGCCTGTCTGTCCGTCCGTCCGCCCGTCGCTCCACTCTCACCACTCCTCTCCCTCTCCTCATCCTCTTCTCCTCCTCAACTCTCCTCTCTGTCTGGACTTCATGCCCTGTCCTCTGTCTTGGCAGTGGCACTCCTTGTTCCTCGTGTCTGTGTGCTCATCTGACACTAGCTTGTGTTGTCCATCTGCTTTATATGTATGTATACTTCATAACCTGCTACTGGGATCAGTGATCGATTGACGCCTGGCTAGAGAGAAATGCTCATCATCAAGGCTGTGTCTCAATTGTGAAGTGGTTTATTTTAACCTTGATTCCTAAGGAATGTTCTGTGTTAGGTCTAGGTACCAAGTGAGAATGTTTCCTGTGCTTCCGACTACATTAGGATATTGATATGCTGCCATATAACCTACATCTGACACCTATTTAGAATGCATCCTTGCAATCGAGAGAGAGTCTCATTGTATGCTGGAAGGACAAAGCTCCTTCATTGATTTGCAGGAGACCAATGGAGCTATTCATAAACAAATAACCACAGTGCAAAGACTTTCACTGCAGGAGCAGAGAACTGAATAATTAGAAAAGGGCATTAAAGGTGCAGTGTGTAGGATTTAGAGGCATCTAGGGGTGAGATTGCAGATTGAAACCTGCTGAATACTGCCCCCTCCTCCCTCACCTCTCCTTACCTCCCTTTGCAACGACGTAGAAGAGGCTACAGTGGCCAGTTCTGGCCTGAAATGTGCCAGTAGGTGTTTCAAAAAGGATGAATGTGTACAGACATATCTATACGACAGTATAGAGTAGCTATCACCAAGCATCGAGTAGCACATCTTTTCTTACTTTGTATTAGTATATTCCATTTCTGCCAAGTCTGTTCTGTTCGATGACACTAAATTCTACACATTGCACTTTTAAGCAGGCATAAAGCAGGTATGTTTTCTGTAGGGTAAGCCTTGATCATTATTCATTTCCAAGGAAAGTGCCGCCGCACATTGGTCGCAAATTTGTCGCCGTACATCTGTGTTCAATGTAATATGAACAGTTGTCAAAGTCTTTTTGTGACCAATATAGTCGACAGTCGAGTAGAGAGGAACCACAGCCCTGTCATGCATTGTCTGGGTTAGATATGATTCATACTGTCACTGCTACTCCCAGTTGTGCCTGTCTTGTCTGTGTGTTTGTGGCTGCGCGTGAGTGCGTGCATGCACACGCGCTTACACGTGTGTGCAATTTGTGGATGCAGATTATACATTCCTGACTTCACATTCCTTCTCCACTTCCGACTCAATGACAACGTCAGTGTCTGATTTGTGTGAGTTCTGTCACTAGCGGTGCCAGCTCACCATCCGAGGACATGATATGCTTGCATCATAGATCTTAGGGGGCAACAATGTCTCATTAGAGCTTATATAACGACTGTACCGTTAAAGGTTCAGGATAAAGGTTCACGACTGATTGGCAAAAGTATATTATAATATGAATCCCCAAAAAATAGACCACCTGACTTGAGAGTTAATGCATCTAAAGTGAAGAGTGGTTGTTTGTTTTACAGATTTTCTTTTAGCAATTTTAGATGAACAACATTTTAGGTTAGGGATAGAATACATTCCGATTTATTTGCCAACCATTTTTCTCGCTACCAATATGGGTTTGATAAACATCTTTCCAATACATCACTTTAACCAGGTACTGCCTAGTCCTACCGCCTGAATGGTTTAGTTTGTCTAAGGACATATCCCCTAACACAGTGTTTGCCCTCTGCTGCTGTTTGTCTTATGCACACTCTGATAACTGAACATTGACAGCTGGAGTGAGACCAAAGCTAGTTAACAGGAAAAGTCCAGACTGTATACCCTAGTCATTCCCCAGTGGCTTTGTAGAAAAAACCCATATGTGTCATCTGTTCTCTGACGAATCAAGGGATTCCTTAACCCTGTCTCATTTCGTCCTTCCTTTATGATAAGCTCTAGTCTTATCAAGGATAAGCCAACTCCTGATTGGCTCAAAATCCCATCCATCTTTGACATTGCATCCAATCCGTTGGTGGGGCGGTCCTCTTGCATGGTTGGGGGCGGGCCTATTGATGAAGACGCTTGGGGGGTTTCTTCTTGTGGTGAGGGGAATGAGAGAATGTGGTATGAAGCCAGCTACATCCTGACTCCTCCCCCTCCAGTGATCACTGCAGGGTCTTCCAGCCTCCCCCACGGTTTCCCAGCAGTAAGACATTTCAAGACCAGCTACAGAAGCACAGTCCCTACGCAGGGCCTCCTGCTGCACCAGAGCTGTGCAGAAGAGCTACTTGGATATTGGATTCCCTCTGTATGGGGAAATGGGTGAATAGGACTCTCTCTCTCTCTCTCTCTCTCTCTCTCTCTCTCTCTCTCTCTCTCTCTCTCTCTCTCTCTCTCTCTCTCTCTCTCTCTCTCTCTCTCTCTCTCTCTCTCTCTCTCTCTCTCTCTCTCATTCGCGCTCACTTGCTCTCTCTCTTGCTCTCTCTCGCTCGTTTGCTCTATGAGTCATGTTTGCTTCACATACCAAAGAGAACTCACCGAAATTATGGCCTTGAATCCCTGTTTCTGTTTTTCCAGTTTTAGTTTGACACTGCTTGAACTAATTAGGAAAACATGGTGTGGGTTTCACAGAGTTATGTCTTCGCTTCCTGTTTCCTTTCATGAAGCTTTGCTTATAAAATGTGTTTCTGTGTCTAACAATAAAGCAGGCTTTTACCTTCTTTCTACCATGAATTAGTTTGTATCAGCAGCACTGATTACATTTCTGGGATCATACGTATGTGTGCTATACCTAATGCTAAACAGTTTTGCATATCATATTTACATATTCACAAATGCCCCATTTTGATCCAATGCATGGTAACATTTCATGTAGGCTTACGGAACCATTAGTGGATACTACTTTGAAACTTTGAGCTTTTGAACTGTGATTACAAATGGGACATTCCTCACACTTGTGAACAATCAATGCATTCCAACCAAAGTGCTATACACAAATAAGCGTGTGTGTGTGTGTGTGTGTGTGTGTGTGTGTGTGTGTGTGTGTGTGTGTGTGTGTGTGTGTGTGTGTGTGTGTGTGTGTGTGTGTGTGTGTGAGGGTGAGAGTGGTTATTTCAGTGTGCATACATGCATTGTTGGAAACACTGACTGTCTGGCTCTTTTGCAGATGAAAACAATGGCCACGGCATTTATTTGTCTGACCGCGGGAGTACACTGCCGGGACACACAGAGGTAAGTCTCTTGATGCTGTGTGGCAACAGTTTTGTTTCAGTAGCGACAAACACACACACGACACACACACACACACACACACACACACACACACACACACACACACACACACACACACACACACACACACACACACACACACACACACACACACACACACACACACACACAGAGATGATCTGATCTAAGCGTCTTAGAGTACCAGATTAAGCGCTATATAAATTTCATTTATTATTATTATTATTATTATTATCTGTGCCGCGGTTCACCTTGTTTAGGTACAGTGTCAGCCTCCTCTAGCCTGTCCATGATGAGGTTGAGCCTGGTGGCAAAGTGTCAGCAGGAGGGCTGGCCCCACAGCTTAGCTGCAGAAGCTCCCCGATCCTTTGGCCTCCCCCAGAAGTCCACAAGGCAGAAGTGGAAGTCCCTGATGCAGTTGTGAATGTAACCACATCCCAGTCGGCCTGCACGCCTCACCTTCCTGATCCCCCTGCAGATTAGACTGAGACTGCAAAGTGCCCATCTTCCCTGTGTGACCAAGCAGAGATAATGTAGAAGTAATGGTGATGGTTAGACAGTGTACTGGGACTGAGGAGACTTACATGCTTGGCCAACACACAAGCACTGACAGTCTCTGTTTTGTATCCAGGAAGATAAAGGATTAGATTAAAGACTGTTGGCTTTCAGAACACCGATGTTACTGCTGAGTCACCCAAGACCTGCGCCTTCTTTAGTAGTAATAGCATCTTCCTAGACATTTGGACATTTTCCATCTGTACCAGGGAGGTGTGTGGCCTTTATCCAGAAGAAATAGGCAATGGGAAATAGTGGTTATATCTTTTATCTTGGGAGGGGACCTTGGTAGAATCTTGTTTTTGAGAAAAAATTCAGTTACTTAAAAAAACGACAAAAAAACAAGGAAGACCACATTATCTGCAAGGGGAAATTGCAGAAACCGCAGTCTGCTTTGTTTTTTTCTTTGTAAGTCACTTCGTGGAGATTTAGTTATTTTTGAAGATGTCCAGGATTGAGATGAGGAGGTTAATAAGTACACCTGGCTCCATTTAATTTAAGTAGATATTCCAACTATATATTACGTATAGCTTGTTCTTTGTCTTCTTAATCTGAAAATCAAAACATTTGAAACATATAGACACCTTAATAAAGCAATTACAAACAAACAATATGTAGAAAGACATAGTAATTGCCCATATAGCATTGGGCAATCAGATAGCATTAATGATACATATAGCATTAATTGTAATACAATTGCAAAGCCCAGTGTCTGCATCTTTTCGGTTACAGGGAAATGTGATTGGGTTGTCTTTTTAGGGATCAAATTAGTTAAAATATTTTTTTTAAATAATTAATTTATATTTTTTAAAAATATATAGGGAGCAGGTCCTCTTCCAGAGGGCATGCCAATTTGCACCACCATGTTTCTATAGCCTAGAAACGGATAAATGTCTCTTGAGATGATGCATTTGAAATGAACAGTCATAATTGCAATCTTACTTCTAAGCCTATTAACCTCTTCATCTTGTTGTGTTACAGACTAAAGACTAAAAGCAAAACATAAATCTCTTAAGGGATCTCATCACTTTACACTTGGTTACTTGATGCTGTTGAAGACGATCATCAGACGATCATCAGACGATCACGCAAACTAGGGATGGGCATTTGAAGAAATTTCCTTGATCGAGCATCGCTAGAGTTATCGATCAATTATCGATTAATCATTAACTTTTTTCTAGGCTATATTGAAATCCCCGTTGGTAGAAAATGCAGCATGTTTTTATCAATGAAATCTTTATTCCAACAATAATGTATGGGCCAACATTAATACAATACAGTTAACTTGAAGACCTACAACTGTTTAACAGTTTTAATATAATAAATACAGGCATTATAGGTTATAGGCCTATGCGGCGCTCGTAAAGTCCGAACAATGCGCTCTTAAAGGTTTGCAAACGATGCAACAAGACTAAATCTGTAGCCTATTCCAATTACAATAAGTAGCCAACTTATCGGACAACAATAATCAAACAAAGGCAGTAGGCTAAAAGTGGGCATTAAACGGTATAACTGTTTTGAAAAAACGGGGGGAAAAAGGCCGACATATAATGCCTATAGGCTGCAGCCGGCGCGCGGAAAAGGCTCGCAACAAAAAGATGAGCCACCCATTTACAAACAATTGCATGAACTAGTCTATCTAAAAGCATTACCTTATTGAACATATATAAGGCTGAACTTGTTGCTAAAATATCACAGTTTTGGCAAAATGTAACGACTCCAAGAGGCACCAAGCCGAAAGAAAAGCGGAGCGAGAGACAACACATTAAGAAAAAAAAAGAGCGACTCACATACGGTGGTGACTGTCCCTACTGTCCATAGCATAACTCCAGCCTACATATTTTTGTTTCGGAATATAAGCATGTTAACATGCTCGCGGGTCAGTCGCGAACGCAGCCTTGTAACTTTCAGTCCAGCAGCAGAAAACACCCGCTCTGACGGGACCGAAGTTGCGGGGATGCAGAGGTATTGTCGCGCTAACTTTGACAGGAACCTTCTTCCATTCACTTTCCACCAGTCGGCAGGGTGGTATTTCTCCCACATAGTGATATTCAATTAAATGCTTCAAGACTCACAGTATGCAACACAACGTCCTTTTGATCGATAACAATATAAATTGATCGACGCATTTCTTAACGATCGATTATCGAGCATCGATTAAAAATGCCCATCCCTAACGCAAACATAGCTTCTCATACGTTGTTGGAATGAGGGTGGGGGGTTGTGTTCCCTCCATCTTCCCTAAATCCTACACACTGCACCTTTAATGCGTCGCCCCCATCTTCCCTAAGTCCTACACACTGCACCTTTAATGCGTCGCCCCCATCTTCCCTATGTCCTACACTCTGCACCTTTAATGTGTCGCCCCCATCTTCCCTAAGTCCTATACACTGAACCTTTAATGTGTTGCCCCTATCCTCCCTATGTCCTACACACTGCACCTTTAATGTGTCGCCCCCATCTTCCCTAAGTCCTACACACTCCACCTTTAATGTGTCGCCCCTATCCTCCCTAAGTCCTACACACTGTACCTTTAATGTGTCACCCCTATCCTCCCTAATTCCTACACACTGTACCTTTAATGTATCGCCCCTATCCTCCCTAAGTCCTACACATTGTACCTTTAATGTGTTGCCCCTATCCTCCCTAAGTCCTACACACTCCACCTTTAATGTGTCGCCCCTATCCTCCCTAAGTCCTACACACTGTACCTTTAATGTGTCCCCCCTATCCTCCCTAAGTCCTACACACTGTACCTTTAATGTGTCGCCCCTATCCTCCCTAAGTCCTACACACTCCACCTTTAATGTGTCGCCCCTATCCTCCCTAAGTCCTACACACTGTACCTTTAATGTGTCCCCCCCATCTTCCCTAAGTCCTACACACTCCACCTTTAATGTGTCGCCCCTATCCTCCCTAAGTTCTACACACTCCACCTTTAATGTGTCGCCCCTATCCTCCCTAAGTCCTACACACTGTACCTTTAATGTGTCGCCCCTATCCTCCCTAAGTCCTACACACTGTACCTTTAATGTGTCGCCCCTATCCTCCCTAAGTCCTACACACTGTACCTTTAATGTGTGCCCCCTATCCTCCTGCCAGACAGATAAGCTACAGCGGAACAGGGACACAGTGTTCTTTAGGGACGGCGTGCGGAGGATCGATTTTGTGCTATCTTACGTAGAAGACAAAGATGAGAAGAAACCGGTAAGCGTAAGCACTCTGATGGATTCCAAGACTTTTGTTTACTGTACTTGTTTACAGAAACACCATGTTAACCAGACCACTTGACACCTGTGCTTGTCCCTGCCCACTATCAACTTAAAATAAGGCCTTCTTGTAGAGCTGAAAATCACTACTACTGTATGTAGCCCACTACATCACTATGATTTCAAATAAGTGGTTTTAGGGTTATTGTTTTTCCTGTATTATAAACACTGACTATAATTAGCATGTCCGCTTGGGTAATGTTATTTCATGTCTTGAAAACTGTGGTTACCTCGGCAACCACGCAGCACAGGAAGCATGATAGGAAACCCCTGAGGTTTGGGTCGCTTCGCACTCTTCATCATGGCTATCATGGTGCTAGTAAATATGTTGAATTAGTCTCTTGGTCTGTTTAAAAGTTTGGTGAAGTAATTATTTCATTGCCAGCTATGACTGCTTTGCCTGTTATGTTGTGCATTTGACAATCAAATAACTTGACTTGACTTATGATACACCTAGCTAACCTATCCATCTGAGTTGTATGTTCAGATCTGTTATGGGCCCCCACTTGCCGCACCTTTTGAGAGGGTCCCTGGGTACCGCACAAAGCTCCCAACTGCTCCTTAGTGGTTTCATGGCCCTGATATAGAGGCATCATTTAAAGTTTAACCAAACTTGACTAGGAAGAAAGCAGACCACGGGTTGAGCATAAAAACCATACAATCATATGTGAATCATGTGACCGAACAGTATGCTCTTGTCACGAAATGAAGGAAGTCCCATTTATATTTTTGGTTATTTACAAATGTAATTGTAGGAATTGCAATGGCAGATTCAAGACATAATTCCATAATTTGTGCATGCTTTTAGTATGCATGCATTTGTGAGTTTGTGTCCGGGTGTTTTACATGTTTGTTGCCTCTGGCTGTCTGCCTATCCGTCTGTCTATTTATAGGAGAGAAGGAGGGAGTTTGAGGCGAACCTCGAGAAAGCAGGGCTTGAACTGGAGACCGAGGACAGACGCGTAAGCAATCCAAACATACAGTTGTGGCGCCATCTAGTGGAATAGTTATGATAGCATACCATGCGCATTCAATTCTTTTCTTAAAGGGATGGTCAAATTGTAATTGTCGATTTATTTGTTTTCCTAATAGGATTCATCCTAATCTACAAATATAACAATGTTCTACAATATATAACAAAAAAATCAATGACAAAAGGTTTATTTTACACATACTTTTCCACTATTTATTGCTTATATATGTTTTTATATTGAATATTTATTATAAATTCAGTATTTAATTTCTTTCTTTATTTTATATTTTTGTATTGTTATATTGTTCATTTAACTTTACTTTTTATACTCACTGCGCTAGAATACTAAAATAACTCAAGAATTCAATAAAGCTATTCCCTAATTTCTGAATTGGATGAGCAGGACTCGGACGATGGCCGGACGTACTTCCTTAAGATCCACGCTCCTTGGGAGGTTCTGGCCACCTACGCTGATGTCCTGAAGATAAAGGTCCCTTTCAAGCTGAGCGATGTTCCTCACGCCCAGGACGTCCCGCTCGGGTGGCTGTCGCAACCCTTCCGTCTGCCGGAGAAGATCATGCGGCCGCAGCCCGACTACTTCACCACGGCCTTTGATAAGGGAAAGACAGACTTCTTCCTCATCAACGACAAAGACTCCCTTTTCCCGCCCTCCACCAGGAACAGAATTGTGAGTAGTCAGGAACCAAGTAGGGGATCCGAAAACTGAAATGTTACTGTGAGTAAATGTAATTAGACACTCAGCGTTTCTGTGAGTTTACTTCTGACAATTGTCTAGTGTTCTTTATCATGATCTTAACTCACCTAAACACCTAAACACATAAACACATGTTTACACTGACTCACACAAACACACGCACACATACACATACACAACACACACACATATATTGACACATACATAACCACCCACAGAAGTGTCACAGAAATAGTTTTCACACCACAGACACACACACACACACAAAGCATTTGTGAAGAAACCTATCGTAATAAAAGTGTGTGTGTCTAGGTGTTCTACATCCTGGCTCGCTGTCCGTATCAAAAGGAGGATCGGCAGGAAAAATACAAGAAGGGGATCAAGAGATTACTCAGCAATGGCACCTACACTGCTGCCTTTCCCCTGCACGACGTAAGACTCTTTCAGCTAGGGTCGGCGATTTGGAAAAATTAGAGGAGGGAAAAATTAAGAGATTATGATCATGAAAGCATCCAACCAAGACACACCCACCGCTCCCTACAGGCCTTTATTCAAAGCCACTCCTCTTAAACACGTGACTTACTCGCTAGCTTTAGCAAGAGGTCTGCATATCCTTTTGGAAGACCCCGGTCATGCGCAATGAGTGCACGGCAGAGTAAGCGCAGGTAGCCGGGGAGGTACATATGTACAGCTAGGCCACACAATCATTTCATTTTGTCCGAATAAAATGATTGGACAGGCTTATTACAGGCCTGTGACAGCCATAGACACCTGATCTTTCTCCTTTTTTTGTCAGACCATTTGTTTTTTTTTAGTTCGGAAGCAAAGAGAATTTCAATTAATATCGGACTTGTTGGTGGTATTCAAAAAGTAAGCAACGATACTGTCATGCTGTGCGTCGAGTATTTATTAAAAGTATGATAAAAGCTAATATAGTCCCTTAAATATGTGCTTTGTTTTTGGATGGGCCATTGAATCGTCAGCATCCAACCCTTGCTTAACGTTAGCGGGAGCTATCAGCATCCAACGCTGCAATAGCCAGAGACGGTTTCACGTCACTGTGCACTATAAGCCACATACGTAATTCCTACTTTTACACTGTACGTGCTTCTTATTGTATGCATCATATGCTGAGATACAATTCCTGTAACTCATTCCCTTACGCATTCATACACTGTATACTTTATATACTGTTATACTAGCCCTGAATCTCATACTAGTGTATATTATGTTCCATAATCTTACAGCATTCATTAGTTTATAGCCCACTCATACACAAATCGATATATCAGATCATAACAGTTAGGATTAGAAAAGGGGTTAAAAAAAAGGTAGTCCATATCACCTTTTCCTGAAACCCTCCTCTCTCTATGCCTTCCTGTATCTCTCAGAGTCGCTACTGGAAAGGGGCAACAAATCAAGAGTGCGAGAGCGAACGCTACAACCTCTACAAGAACTGGGCCCGCTTCCTCGTTTTCTACAAAGAACAGCCTCTCAACCTCATCCGGTGAGTGGCATAGGACCCCTATCTGCCCATACCGAGACAGTGAGCCGGTAATGTGCTACTGGAGTCTCTGTGAGACTATGTCAAATGTTGATGTTAATGTGCGTGCCTTGCAGGAAGTATTATGGAGAAAAGATTGGAATCTACTTCGCATGGCTGGGCTTCTACACTGAGATGCTGTTTTTCGCTGCAGTCATGGGTGTGATTTGTTTTGCATATGGTTTGCTCAGCTACGACGACAATATATCCAGGTAAGTGCCACCAGGGGGCATCAGAGGACTGCTTTTGAAAATATGTGTTTTTAAAACTCGACTTAAATAAATGTACCACTTTCTTGACAAAAAATGTTACACAAAGTTAGATTGACCATATGTTTTTCTTTTTTATATTTATGCCTGAATATGTGATGATTTTTATGGTATAATGAAAGATATCGTCCTGTTCATATAATTGCAGTAAAGAGATCTGCGATCCCAGCATTGGTGGAAGTATCGTGATGTGCCCACTTTGTGATAAAAAGTGCAGTTTCTGGAAGCTCAACTCTACCTGTCTATCTTCCTGGGTAAGGCAACTCTTTGGGAGGGAACGAGTTTAACTGGTGAAATGTCAGCATTTTAGCAGACACCATTCAATCAAAATATCATTCAAAAACCATGCAAAATTCAAAGTCTGTAGAATGAACTGATGAATTAATCACTGAACTGATGAATGGATGACTACAGACTCATTAGAACTGTGTGAGAAGTGTCTTGCTGAGTGTGCAGAGTGTCCTGCTGCCAGCAGCCAGCGTGTCGTCTTCTCCTCGTTGCTAAGCCACTTACCTGCTGCCCCACTCACTCTTCCAGCAATCCCATCTGTTTGACAACGAGGGGACGGTGTTCTTCGCCATCTTCATGGGGATCTGGGGTAAGTGTCTGCCCACGATGCTGTCACTACGTTTAGCCTGTCACAGCATCACATTGAGAGGAGAGAGGACAATCTACATTGAGCAGAGTGGTGCATCGATACACTTTACACAATACATTGTCACACACGCACGTACACCCATACTTTCTGTTCCTTCCAATGGCTAAATAAGTGGTTGCATATAGTTCCCTGTAGCTACCTATAGCTCTACCTGACAAGATGTGTTTGGCCAAGGCAAGATTGAGACGATTTGGCTTCAGGGGCCGATGGAAGAGTGACTCCAGTAAAATCGTGCGTTTCCCAAGTCACTCTGTTCCTGGAGTTCTGGAAGTGAGCAGAATTGGTTGCGGGGGCCGGGGGGGGAGAGAGTGTCTCCAGTAACTCATGTGTTTCCCCAGTCACTCTGTTCCTGGAGTTCTGGAAGAGGCGGCAGGCCCGCCTTGAGTACGAGTGGGACCTGGTGGACTTTGAAGAGCAGCAGCAGCAGCTGCAGATGAGGCCTGAGTTTGAGATGAAATGCACTCGCAAGAGGATGAACCCGATCACCAAGGTGATCTTCTCTCTCTCTCTCTCTCTCTCTCTCTCTCTCTCTCTCTCTCTCTCTCTCTCTCTCTCTCTCTCTCTCTCTCTCTCTCTCTCTCTCTCTCTCTCTCTCTCTCTCTCTCTCTCTATCATATGGATGCAATCTGTCTCTCACACAATGTCACACGACCTACCTTTCAGGAATCGGAGCCGTATCTTCCAATGAGCAGCAAGCTTGCTCGCTTCTGCATATCGGGCACCACCGTGCTTTTCTGGGTAAAGTACCAGCATACAAACCAGTGTGTGTGTGTGTGTGTGCGTCTGTGTTTGTGTGTGTGTGTGTGTGTGTGTGTACGCTAATTCAAATTTGTATATCTAAAGTGTACCTCCTGCTGTGACACCCACATCTCTGGGATTTATGAAGTCCTATCTTCCATTACTTATCTTAGTTTAAAGCTCAATAGCTCTAAAGTGTTCACCCACGCACGTGTTGATTAACTTTGTGTGTGTGTGTGTGTGTGTGTGTGTGTGTGTGTGTGTGTGTGTGTGTGTGTGTGTGTGTGTGTGTGTGTGTGTGTGTGTGTGTGTGTGTGTGTTTGTGCGCATGCTCTCCACAGATGTCCCTGATCGTTGCCTGTATCATAGGGGTGATAGCCTACAGGCTGGCTGTGTTCGCGGCCTTCGCCAGCATCATGAAGGACAGCCCCACCAGGAATATCCAGCTGGTTGGGAACCTGATCACTCCACAGCTGGCCACCTCCGTCACCGCCTCCTGCATCAACTTTGTCATCATCATGATCCTCAACTTCTTCTACGAGAGGGTGGCCGTTTGGATCACCGATATGGGTAAGGCTTGGGTAAAAGCTCAAACGACCTTCGTCTGACCTGACTCTCACGTCAAAAACTGAATTTCCCAGTCCATCGAAAAGAAAAACGGATGCCTTCGAATGGAACGAGGTCAATCTGACCTCCAATGGACCTTATTATTCATCTCCTGAACCAGTTGTGCGTGTCGGGGGAGCACAGAATCAACGGTTTCAATTGAGTTGTGGGTCCCAGACGATCTGAAGCAGACTCTTGCAGATCCATGAAGGAGTGCATAGAAAACCCAAGGAAAATCACAGAAAACGATCAGGGCCACGGAAGCATCTGGTTTGATTTTTGCCCAGCTTTGAGAAACGTGCAGCGCAGCGCTGCATGAACAGCAATGTTATTTATGATTTCCTGAGTAGCCTAAGCCATGTTCTTTCACGAACATGTAACATGAACATGTAACATGTAACACCCACTCACTCTTCCAGCAATCCCATCTGTTTGACAACGAGGGGACGTGTTCTTCGCCATCTTCATGTTATTTATGATTTCCTGAGTAGCCTTAGCCATGTTCTTTCATGAACATTTAGAGGTTTATTCACCTTTGAGATTGTATTAACTCAGTTGATCAATGTATAGCACAATAAATAGCCCCTTAAAAATCAAGATGGCAAAGATGTGGCCAATTAATATTATTGCCGTGGCTGTTTTTGGCCTTGGCAACTTTAAGCAAAGTGCCATACTTTTGATTTTATGCGAGTGTAGAAATCTTTTGATGTAAGACCCTGGAGAAATTCTACGTCCTACCTAAATGAAATAGTGGGGGCTGCAGGTCACGATGCAATGATTTAAATATGAGCTCCTCTCCATGGACAGGATTTTGTGAAGCTTTTTTTAAATGTTATTTCTTTATTTTCTTCTTCTTATTATTATCTTAGCTCCAAGTCCTGTAGTCACACACAACCCTTTCCAACTCACTATGCATCCCGCAGAAGAAGGAGAGGTGTTTCCGAAGGAGAGGTCGAAGGCACAAAGATTATGTATGGAACGCACATCGACGCTCCTTAAAAATGAGCTTGTTTTGTTTGTCCTCTCAACAGAGATCCCAAAGACCCACCTGGAATACGAGAACAAACTGACCATGAAGATGTTCTTGTTCCAGTTTGTGAACTACTACTCGTCCTGCTTCTACGTGGCCTTCTTCAAGGGGAAGTTTGTGGGTCACCCTGGAAACTACACGTATATGTTTGGCAAGGAGAGCAGACTAAGGAACGAAGAGGTACAGAAAACACGAAAGGAAAAGCGATTTCATCCTTTCTTTCAACCTAATTAAAGCCATAATTTGTATTCATCCTCATCATTCATTGAAGTCTGATTCGGACCAGCGGTAAACCTATTATCCTTTGCAGATGGATTATGTTTGTTCTAGATTGTGTGTGCATGAGAAGTTTGACGGCCAGTATTTGTCTGTGTGTCAGTGTGACCCAGGGGGCTGTCTGATTGAGTTGACCACCCAGCTGGTCATTGTCATGGTGGGAAAGCAGCTGTGGGGAAACATCCAGGAAGCACTGCTGCCGTAAGCACCACACACACTGTCACCCACACACCTCCACCCTGTCACCCACACACCTCCACCCTGTCACACACACACCATCACCCCGTCAAACCGACAGCTTCACCCTAGCACACAGCTTGTCCCTGTCACACACACACTGTCCTGTCACACACACACACACACACACACACACACACACACACACACACACACACACACACACACACAGACACACAGACACACAGACACACACACACACACCCACACACCTTCACCCTTGTCACCCACACACTTTCACCCTGTAACACACACACACATTCACCCAGTAGAACACAAATCCTCACCCTGTCACACACACAGTTTTCTTTGCAGCACATAACCAACCAAAATAAATTATGCTTATTTCAACAAGCTAGCATTCAAGCTACAGTTTTACATTTGTGTTTCCTCTTCCTAGAAATGCACAATATGTAGCGTGTGTTTGTGTCTGTTTGTGTGTGTGTGTGTGTGTGTGTGTGTGTGTGTGTGTGTGTGTGTGTGTGTGTGTGTGTGTGTGTGTGTGTGTGTGTGTGTGTGTGTGCGTGCAGGCTGATGCGCAACTGGTGGGGCAGCCGTAAGGGGAGGCATCAGCCTGAGAACCAGTACAGCCGCTGGGAGCAGGACAACGACCTGCTGAACTTCACCCAGCTGGGCTTGTTCTATGAGTACCTGGAGATGGGTGAGGCCCCAGCCGCGTGAGGCCCAAAGCACAGGGACGCAAATAAACAACATAGGCCTTTCACACATGCACTGTATGCCGGACATTCTCTGGATGATAACGCAATTGTCAGAGTCCGGACAGGCCCCTTACCAGGCCAGGCCCCTAGTGTATAATCCAGAGAATCTGAGAAAACACAAGGAGTGAGTGGGCTTGTTGCTGACGTGTTGACGGCGTTTCTATCCTGCGACTGGCACGAAACCGGGTGCATCGCGCGTAGTCGACGTGTTCTCTTCTTGCGTGCCTTTGCGTTCCGACCTCTTTCTGTTTTCCAATCTTCTGTTGATATTGCGGATATGTGTAAAATAAATGCAATATTGATATCTCTGCAAAAAAGAGTCAGCATTACGGAGTTGGAAGCCTCAGCCGCGATCTTTGATATGTTAAACAAAACACTGCGACTTCCGCTTCATACTTTTTGCGTCACGTCCTGCCTCCTACGCGTGGAGGCGACAGCCCTCGCCTAAGGCATACAGAGTATCTCCAGTGGGTGTGAACACGTCTGATGCGGCTTATCTCCAGTTGTGTGCTGCATGTCCGAAATGGCAGCTCCGGATCATCTCCGTACCTGATTCTCCAGAGTTTATCCAGAGTTCATGTGTGAAAGTTCTATGAGAGAAGAGAGCGGTAAAAATACAGACCCGCTGAATCTTGTTCGGTGTGCTTTGCTCCATTAAAAATGGAGCAAATCACTACTGGGATGCGCTACAAAGGTAAAACCTGATTACAAGATAGCTGGGGGATAGGCAGACACAATAAATCCTATGATATTATAATCAAAGCCATGCACGTGGTCAATTTAGTTAGTTTTATCCTTCTGTCTGCTTTCCTTCACCATTGTTCCCTCCTCTTCTCTCCTCTCCTCTCCCCTGCTTTCCTACAGTGGTTCAGTTTGGTTTCATCACCCTGTTCGTGGCCTCCTTCCCCCTGGCTCCTCTGCTGGCCCTCTGCAACAACATCCTGGAGATCCGCGTAGACGCCTGGAAGTTCACCACCCAGTTCAGAAGGCCCGTGGCCTCCAAGGCTCGTAACATCGGAGCCTGGCAGGAGATCCTCAATGTCGTGGCCATCTTGTCAGTCGTCACCAATGTAGGTGGTCATGTGTGTATGGAGTCTTTTTCATGAAGTGGGATTGTAGACGGGTTTTGAAGCACACCCCAATATAAAACCAATGTCAACCGATAACCATATCAATGGTCAAAGTTATGTTTGTTTTGAATTGGCTATGTTAAAAGCAAAAAATAATTATGTGAAAATAAAATCTTCTTAAGTTTTAAATGATTGTGTTTAAAAAGTATTTATTTAAGTATTCAAAAAATCAAAAATTCTTAAAAAAGATATCAAAGGTTCGATCTTGTTGAATATGTTAATCTCCAATTATAGTTGTGTTTGCAATCACTCACATTTACATTTTCATTTACATTAGCAGAATCCTTTATCCAAAGCGGCTTACACCCATTCCTATACACATTTACGCACCTTCACACACCTTCACACACCGACGGCAGAGTCAACCATTCAAGCCAGCTAGTCTGGTGCAGTTAGGATAAGGTGTCTTGCTCGAAACCTCAACACTCAGGTAGGAAGAGCCGGGGATTTAACTAGCAACCCTTCCACTTACAAGCAAATCCGCTCTGCTTCCTGAGCTAAGCCGACCCTTTGGGTAGAAAATAAATGGTTTGTGTCTCAGGAACGTTTCCTCTTGCGCCTCCGCTCAGTGTTGTCGATCTCTGTTCTTCTCCACCAGGCGTTCATCGTGGCCTTCACGTCGGACATGATCCCGCGCCTGGTCTATCTGTACTCCACCCACAACGAGGACGAGCTCACCATGCGCGGCTACGTCAACAACAGCCTCTCCGTCTACAGCATCTCCCATTTCCCCCTGGACAGCATGCCCGAGGACGGGGACAGCCCCTCCTGGTATTCCAACTCCTCCATCACCACCTGCAGGTGGGTGTGTCCTCCTGCCCTCGGACGCTATGGGCCTCATTCATCGGGAGTGTGTCGCTGACGTCACGCCGTATTGGAAGCGCCATGTTTAGAGGCCGCTGCCTCTGGGGTCTGTTGTTTCTGTCTCACAAGTTGGCGCCAGGCGTGATATAATTTCAGACTCCTTAATAGCTTTCCTTAAAAGCGTTTGCTGGATGGGGAAACTGAATGTGGATCCCGCCATTAGGTTCTACATTTAGTTTCCCCCCCCAGTAAGTGTCTAGAGCCAAGAAGTCTGTTCGTTAAATAATGTGAAGGTTATCATACAGCTCTTAAAACAGTGACTCAAAGGGCTTAACAGCCCCACATTATACGAAAAACTGTAACCCTAAAGCCCAAACTCCCAAAACCCAATGGAGGAAACCTTGAGAAGGACCCAGAAAGAGGGATACCTCCTTCCAGGGAATGGTTTGGAGCGCAGTAGGCTTCAGTCTTCCAGACAGACTGTTTAGTCTGTGTGGTCAGCAATATGGAGATTTGATACATATCCCCTTACTGAGAATTGGCACAACTCAATTCATTATGCATTCTGAAATAGTGCTGTACTGCACTTTTACTATCCTGTCTTCAAATAAAAAGAATATAACCTAAACAGCAATCGATAATACGGTAAAATATGACACAACTGTAGTGTGATCTTTAGTACTGTGACTGTAGCACTTGAGATAAAATACAATTTTGTTGAATATGCACAGACTGCAAATATTGATATTGTTGTTTTGAGAAATTATACTTTCGGAAAACAGTATCACACTGTTAGTCTTTAGGTAATCTTTCAAACATATGAATATTTTTACATAAATTTTGCGTGCTGACACATGGATTGGTCCTTCCCAGGTATCGTGACTACCGCTACCCACCTGGCCACCAGAAGCAGTATAATCATACCATGCAGTTCTGGCACATCCTTGCAGCCAAAATGGCCTTCATCATCATCATGGAGGTATGACCCCTAACAAAATATAAATAACAATAATAACTTATAATAACCTTATGTACATTGTTGCAATTCAGTGTGTATCTATCTTTATCTCTTCTTGCAAACTTGTGATTCGACTCTAGCCCTATTTGATTTGACTATTTGACTATTATCCATTTCACTTGTAGACTAGTAGTGTAATAACGTAAGACCGGTGGGTTAATGAAGCATTGAAGGCATCAGCGTTGCATGCACACCGAGTGATGAACCTCTGCGCTCTCAGCGACTACTGACCCTCTGCCACCCCCCACCCCCCACCCCCAGCACGTGGTCTTCGTTGTGAAATTCTTTGTGGCGTGGATGATCCCGGACGTGCCGTCGGAGGTGAAGGCTCGGATCAAGCGGGAGCGCTACCTGATCCAGGAGTACCTGCACAACTACGAGGTGGAGAAGCTCAAGCTGCAGCTCTGCCTGTCCAATTTCCCTGTCCCCGCCAGCGCAACCCACACGTGCAACGCGACCAGCACCGCCAACACAACCATGACCAACATGGACGCCTGCTCAGAGCTGTGCACCGAAGTGCTCTGTCCCCTGGACACAGACGAGACGAAGGCTGAGTGCCCGAGCCCCTCTCCCTCTCTCCCTGGTTGGAACTCCACACTAGAATCAAGAGACATGGCGGGGGACGCGACAGCCTAACAGAGGATAATGCTGCCCAGGGGGGCCTCTAAGGGGCTTGCACACTGCCCCAACAAACACCAACCTTTAACTGTAATGCCGACGTGCGCCATCAGCGATTCTAAAAGTTTGTCAACAACAAACCTAGGCCCAATCCCATTTCTACCCCTTACCCCTTCCCCTTACCCCTTCAAAACAAGGGGGAGGGGTAAGGGGAAGGGGTAGAAATGGGATTGGGCCCTAGTCCTTGCCACTGCCAACCACGACCAACGGATTCAGCTGCCCCAATGTTGGTGTCTGTTGGTTTTTGGGCAGTGGGGAAGCATTGAGATGCGACCGGGGTCTTCTCTATGTGAGGGGGGGTTGGGATCCTCCATGGGAAAGGGGGGGGGGGGGTTCAATGGCGAGCCTTTCGTTCCAGTTATAGTGGTGAAACATGTTTATTTTATAAATGAGTTAAAGGTTGCTTCAATCCTATATTAGGATCAGTTTAGTGATGAAGAAATGTCGTGCCCTGCTCGGAACCACCCCAAGTATGTTCCAGGTAGAATGAACCACAGAACTGTGCTGTCGTAGTAGCGGGTTAAGTTTGATGAGATGGCGAGTGGCTGGAGCAGAGATTTATAGCGGATTCAACAGTATATGATGTATACTATCTACTAAAATAGGTATTGTCAGATCTAAGTTGCCTTTGCTATTGCTCTGAACACTTAAGATAAAGTGTTATGTGTTAAGATTTATAATATCATGATGTCATTGGAGAGCTGTGTTGTGCATGTGATCATTGCACCGGCTGCCTTAGGGATGTTCATATCTGTTTTGTGCTCTTATTGTTCTGTTCTTTCAAATAATTAAAATCAATCATATATCTCCAATTTTGCACGATAAAAGTTTAGAGTTTATGTAAATTATGAGAGTTTTACACAGAGAAAACTTTCAACTTAACAATTCTGTTATTGTCTGTCTTCACAAAACATATTATTTGTGTTCCTGAATCATTAATTAAATGATTTGTATCTTGATCATATGCTCAAGTCCTGCACTCGCTCTTCAAGATTAGAGTTTTACTAAATCTTACCTCAAAAATAATAATTATAACTGTTGAATCAGATGCTGCACTAATCCAATTTAAAGTGTATTGTAATAGTTCCACTCAGATCACATTCCAATTAAGGATAACTTCATGGAGGATAGGACAGCAGCTAAACACTCTGTGGCTCGGGCAGAGTCAGCCTGAGGGACCAACCAGACCTATCCAACGTGTTCCTTAGAAAAGAGAGAAAGAAGGACAGAGCCACTGTTCCAATCTCTTCATTCTGTCCAGCGCACCACTGTCAACTGTTCAATTTACTCCCAAGACTAGCCATGCATGTTTAGGATCATTCTATCAGTTCAAATACATGTTCATTTTATGCCATGTATAAACAGCCATTGAAATCATTTATGTTATTTGTATGTTAAGGTTATTTTTGTATTGAAACGTTAAAAAAATGATTACTCCATAATGTGCATTTAAGAGCATGGACTGTATTCAAGTTATAATTTAATGTAGCTTGTTATCATGGTATACTAAGGTCAAAGTTAAATACAATTATTATTAACTATTGTTATTTTGCTCTGACTTTTGTCGCCCAAAGCTAGTTCTATTTTTTTACATTAATGCAAAGGTCTATCTGATGCTGTAAACTTAACTTAAACCTATAACTTAAAAATATATGTTTGGCACGGGTGAATGCATGTGAAGTCCCAAAGTTAATGTTGGCTTATAGAGTTGTTATAATTTAAGAAGAATCGTTATTAGTTTCATTGCACATGATTTAGTACTACACAAATAAATAAACTATCAGCATTTGACTCATCACTTGCTGCAGCACTAAGAGCAGAAGGCTACTCCAATGTATGCTTACTACATGTCTTCTTTATATGCTGTGAAATAAAGCTTTTTTTAATCCTGAATTTGTGTAATGTATAACTGCTTTTGAATATCTGACAAAATGATTTTTTACTTAGGAACCCTTCCTGACTGTCTACCAAATTGCTGTAGTAAATCAATTTGATATACTACAGCAATACAGCAATACAGCAATTGCTATACAAAATGTAGGCTATGCCTATCTATTTAGTCATAGAAGTAGCCCAAAGCATTGGCTACTTTAACTTTTCTGATTTTAGATAATTTTGTATCTCACATAAATTCAGAGTTTCTACTCCAGGGTTAAAAATGGCGTCAGGCCTTTCAGTCTGTACAGTAATCCATATTCATATTCAACGGCGTACCACGAATGACCACAAGATGGTGTGCTAAGCTTAGAAATGGAAGGGGAATGCAAAGCCGTTGCTTAAACAACCATCTCTACGCTGAGGCCTATTTTATTATGTGACGTTTTGTTATTTGCTTGTTTCATATAGCTATGCTCAGTATTGACTCTTATGTACGGTAGCGTAGCCTAGCCTACAACAAGTGCCGGGGGGAGTTAATGTTCTTGCATTTAGTAAGATATGGCCTATGTGGCCTGTAGAGTTGATGCATTGCTTCAATAGGGGCTAAATGTAAAATGTATGAAGTCTAAAGATAGGGGTACTGAAAGATGAAAATAGGGGAGAACGAATTCATTATTGATGGATTCCTATTCGAGATTTCCTCCTGCTCATCTCGTTACCATAGCACCGCCCCGTGAGACACGCTCGTGCATGGGGAAGACCGATACAAGTGCGCGGGGTTTTACATTTAGAAAAAGGCTTTTGCACCCCCCCTCCCCGGCCGTCCCCCCCTCCCCGTCCCCAGGAAAGATATTTATATAATGACATAAATGCAAAAAATAGAGAACGTATGCGACGCAAAACAAGACTATATGCTCGTTTACGTCGCAAATTATGTCACTTAAAAAAAGCCTACTTTTATATCACGAACATTAGTACTATTTTATGAGTAAATCGTTTGTAGCCTAATAAGAAAAGAAGATTGCCTCTATAAAAAAAAGAGAGAAATGCAGTCACGAAGCAGAAACAGCGTGTCTGACCGGAGCCTCTGACCTTGGTGCTGAAAGAGCTGCTACGTCACAAACACCAGCGCGCAGCGTGAGGCGCGAGATCCTACCCCTCTTTGATTTATCGAGGCAACTCCACACACCTCCTGGTGCCGTTTACCGTTTGAGGCTTTTCATTATTTATTCATCTATACATACTTTACGGTTGTGGGTCGGTTGTGCGTGATATAGAAAATTCCCTCTTCTTCGACCCATATTTGTATTTCTGCAGGTGCTTTGAGTTTCTTGCTAGTGATGGATGCGCGCGTGCCTCCTGTTCCCGAGCAGAGCGACGAGCGCGTTGCGACGGAAGAGTCGGAGCGCGACTGATTTTTTATCTTTAAAGCGTTCGTCCTGAGTGGAGCCTCGCCTGCAGTCGCTGGAGAGAAAAAACAGGTTATACTGAGAGAATTCGCTTTGTTCGCCGCTCTGTTCGCTTTTTGTTGTTCGCGTAACATTATGCATCAGAATTAAATAGTATTGGAACAGAGGCCTACACGTTAAACACTGGATATGGAGTCCGTCAAGTCAAGAGCAACGGCGGGGGTCAAGGAATTTGCCGGGAAGACATTAGGTCATATGCACAGGTACGTAATATGCTGTTTTGCTCGAATCCTGCTGTGGAGTGTTCAAGGCGTTGTGTCTATATGCTACCAGCTGTAATGAAATACTGGCTCTAATCCACTTCCATAATGTTAAATATACCTGCGGGCCAGCAGAAAAAAACGTATTGAACAACTTGCAGCCATCTTTAGGCACGCCTCTAAAAGAAGGATGGAGAGGTGAGGCTGGGGAACGGAGAACGGTCTCTATAGTGACCATGCCACGCCTGATGAGATCAGACTCGTTGAAATAATTCACCATGCTACACTGCCATCCGTTCTGTCTCC
The DNA here is from genome assembly GCF_026213295.1 of Gadus chalcogrammus. NCBI lineage: Eukaryota > Metazoa > Chordata > Actinopteri > Gadiformes > Gadidae > Gadus > Gadus chalcogrammus. Next base: position 11,578,309 of record NC_079425.1, on the reverse strand, counting down.
GATAACAAAAAACATATGCACATGTAGGCACATGTATTCATGTAATGTAGATTTTCAAGTGAAATCCTCCAAACAGCAATTTGACTCACTTTACGACTATACAGAGGCGATCGAAGTCAACCCATGCAGGCCTACTCTGATCATGCGTGAAGGCCTAATAGATTGCAAGCATTTCGGTGGCTGTGTCCATCACATAATAATGGAAAAATGCAAAAGTAGACCTTCATTTTGGGCTGGATTCAAATGATCACAGACGGTTTTCGTTTCATTCTCCAGATCTCAAACGTGTGGGCCTGCAAGTGTAATCTGCTATTGGCCTGCTAGATTTTCTCGAAATTATAATTGGTCTTGCTTGCTCGTTATTAATCCAAGACTAATTGGACTAGATTCCTGAAATCTGATAACGGTGTGACCTTAAATAATAAAGATTAGGCTTTTAAATGAGATTTATTTGAAATATAGGCATACATGTAAAGGCCTATGTACATATGCAGTCTAAAAATAGGCCTAGCCGATATAGTCATACATTGTCCCACTGAGGTGGGTCTACATTTGTAATAGAGTCACTTTTAGTCTTATTCATATTAAATGCAGAATGTATATGCCTAGCTAATTGAATCGCTAATTGAATCGTTCTTTATTTAAAACGGGATGAAAACCCAGAGCTTTCCATGTTTTTTTAATTCGGAAGGGATTGCATTCGAACGAAATCTATCGAATGAATGTAGAATTGCGTCTCGAATGACGCAAGCATGCGAGGAACTCCGTGTACGTGAGAGCGGACCGTGTGCTGCTGTTCAACACTGAATACTGATGAGCTGCTACCGCTTGCTGCAATGCGGTACCAAGCACATCTCGCCTTTCTGAGACTCTCAGAAAGCCACACTTATGTTGTCTTTCTTTAAAAAATATTGAATGTTTGTTTTGATTCGCTAAGCTGACTGACTATGCTGGATGTGGTCATTTCTACTTTCGACAGTTTAATATGAGGCATCCATCACCTCGTTACAGCAATCGATTTAACGGATTGCATTTTCTCTGCAAACATTTGTTAAATATTTAACGCAATAGTTGATGATGCAATAGCATACAAAAGATTTGTATATAATTGTCATTCTAATAACGTATTAAGACGAATTGAATAACCGAAGTGCAGGCTTTCTGGAAAAAAACACGGTGTTGTCTAAACCTTCCTGGTGTGCAGAGTGCTCGAGAAGAAACAGAAAACCGGAGAAGTCATCGAGCTGACTGAGGATGGGAGGCCCCAGGAGGCCCCTGAGAGGAAGCCCCCGCTGGTCGACTGCACGTGCTTCGGGCTGCCCCGCCGCTACATCATCGCGTTGATGAGCGGCCTTGGGTTCTGCATCTCCTTTGGGATCCGCTGTAACCTGGGCGTGGCCATCGTGGGCATGGTCAACAACAGCACCGTGCACGAAAACGGGAAAATCATCATCAAGGAGGTGTGGCTCACTTGGTCGTGATCCATGCAGCAATATAATAAATTATATAATTCCCACCCACCCAACCCCAAGCCCAATTAAATACACTACATCCACCATACCTGCAACACACCCGCTTTTCTTTAACCTGGCACACACCAGGGTTTCCATTCATTGTTCACATTCAAATCATGTTAGGTTTAGGCTATTTATCCGAGGGCTCATTGATAGCAACGCCCAAATCCTTAGGCCCATGCAATCAGGCCTGGAATTGTGTTGAGTAGGCCTAGGCCTATACAGGCCTATAGGCCTTCACCTACAACTAAGACAAAAATCACAGAATCAACTATAGGTGTCACCTGTATAGGTTAACACACAAGATATTTAACATTTTCATGTTTTTCCTCCCTAAAGAAAGCAAAGTTCAACTGGGATCCAGAGACGGTCGGTTTGATTCACGGATCCTTTTTCTGGGGCTACATCGTGACGCAGATCCCCGGGGGGTATATATCGTCTAAGCTGGCTGCTAGCAGGTACGCCGGAGCCCGTTATGGCCTCTTATCAATTATTATCTACCTCATAGAAACAAATATATAGCGAGGACTATTTTAGGCCTTGATTCAAAACCTAGGCCCAATCATGTCGTTTTTCAATTTGTTCGAATAGACGTGCAGATATGTTTACACTATTGTGGGCTTTAAAATACATAATTAAATAATGGCACTAGTTCATACCATTCATATAACATCTACTGTCTATTCCCGAATAATGCCAATTATGAATCCATGTTGAGAGCATGTTAGAGGTGGCCATTGTCACTCGGTGAGGGTCTGCCTGGCCGATTAGCGCTTGTAAAATCGAATGGGAAGAATGAGTTGGCGGGACTGGTGGTACGAAGCGGGTGTTGGCGGGACGGGTGGTGGCGGGGTACAAGCGGCGTGGGATTGGACCGCAGGCGCACAGCTCCGCGTGCTCGCGGCTCCCAGCCACCTGTTAATGAGTCCCCCTGGGACGCCGCGTGGCTAATCTCTTTATTGTGGGGGCATGGCGACCAGCCCGGCCTTGTCGCCAGGGGCTTTTATTACTATATTACACAAAGAGCTGAACCATGAGGGGTTCCGATGGGGGGTTTCTGACAAAATAACATCGTGGATAAGTGCCCTAGTAGGTAAATAGCACGACTTTAAGGTGGAGGTATATATGTATCCTTAAAATAGAGCATTCGTTTTCGGCCCCTCCCGTCTTTCAGATTGACACCCGGAATGTAATCAAATCAATTCATCTCGTGCCTGAACCGGATTAGGGTTGGCCCCACGCGTACAGACCAGGGGTGGCGGGACGTGACATAAATGTTAAATGGGTTTCTGTGAGCGGACGGCTTGGGAATGACGCTGGCTCAGCTGTGTCAGTAGACTACAGTGCGTCTCCGCACCGCCTATATTGCTTCCATGCACCATGAGGCTGTATGGCCCATTTATGAAGGCCTATTTGTGCCCTGTCAATTGCTGTAATACTTTAAGAAAGGAAACGGCCTCCCGTATAGTAATTCATTAATCATTTATAGAGACAATGTTTGATTTAATTGCAAACAGATGGAGTGCGCCAGAGAGATATAGAGAAAGGGGATGGGGCACTATGCCCATTTAAAATGCAATCTAAAACAATACGAAAATATTTCCAATATAGAACCGAAAATGTACGTTTATCTTCAGTTTGTGAATAATTGATTGGCTGCTGAATGTAGGAATAGGCTACATAGAATACTAATATGTCATCATTTCCAGGGTGTTTGGGGCAGCCATCTTTCTGACCGCGACGCTCAACATGTTCATTCCCTCGGCTGCGCGGGTTCACTACGGGTGTGTCATCTTTGTGAGGATACTGCAAGGTCTGGTCGAGGTAAGAGCAAATTTATTCTATCTACACTCACAATCCAACTGCAAGACATTCTTTGAATTCCGTTCTTATAATAGGCCGTCCGATTGAATACAACGTGGGCCTTGGCCCGTAGTCCACATGAAATGCGATTTGAATGAATGGCGCTTAATTTAGACAATGTTTTTGTTGTCAACATTGAGAATATATGAGGTTGCAGCGAGGACGCATCAATTTCCGCCAATGGGAAGCGATAGGCTACGGCTCCACCGAGATAGGAAATGCGAAGCGGCCTGCTATTGATTCGGTCTACAGTTTACGTGAAGCCTGCTGAAATTTATTTAAAAAATCATAAATAAATCTGATCATTCATAGAGCTGAAGAAATCTGTGTAAAAAAAAGAGAAACCTTTTACAATAGTGAAACAAGATATCGAGGCCAACATAACCCTATGTATTAATATTTAATGACGTAGTGGTTTTGTCCTCATCTGCCCTGGTGAGAAAAAAACGACACAATGAATTGATATAGCAGAGCACTCCCTTGCATACAAATTCTGATGAAAGGTTGAGATTGTGTTGAGGTTATGTTATGTTGGGTTTTAAAACGAGCACTACATGATAGTCATTTGGCAATTTTAAGAAAATAGCTTTCATATACACACATGTGATGAAAATCCTTTCAACAAATTACCTCCATAGTTGACCACGGTACGGCCTTGTAATAGCGTGTGATACCAATGGTATTTGTTTCTTAAAACAAATACCTACCTGCCTATATATATGCAGCTATTTAGCTCATTGGCTCATCATAGTTCATTGGGAAATCAAGTCCACTGATAAGTCTGCAGGGTTTGGAAAATAAAAACAAAAGGCCATCAAATCAGTGAATGTCATGTTCACAATATACAGAATTGATTGTCTTGCAGGATCATTTGGATGTGTCCAATGGCTTCGGGCTAGTCTTTCTTCCCATGCAAAGTAATGCTCCTGTAGGATTTACGATTGGGTATCTCCTACTACCATTGTATCTCTCAGTATTTTGGAAACAGCCGGAGGACTAAATATGTTGTGTGGTGTCTTCCACTAGGGAGTGACCTACCCAGCCTGCCATGGCATATGGAGTAAGTGGGCTCCTCCACTGGAGAGGAGTCGGCTAGCAACCACTTCCTTCTGTGGTAAATACTTCCTCTCCTTCGTCTTACCGAAAAGGTGTTAAAGTAAATCTCTCAAAAGTGTGATTTTGTTTCACTTGCTCTAACGAATGGCGTATTGCTCTTGAATGCTGCTTCCCACAGGATCTTATGCTGGCGCTGTGATCGCGATGCCATTGGCTGGGATCCTGGTTCAGTATTCCGGCTGGTCCTCTGTGTTCTATGTCTACGGTGAGATTAATTGATTGATGGGGCCATATGTGTTATGAGGTTGTGTGTGTGTGTGTGTGTGTGTGTGTGTGTGTGTGTGTGTGTGTGTGTGTGTGTGTGTGTGTGTGTGTGTGTGTGTGTGTGTGTGTGTGTGTGTGTGTGTGTGTGTGTGTGTGTGTGTGTGTGTGTGTGTGTGTGTGTGTGTGCGTGTGTCCGTGTCTTTATGTGTGTGTGTGTGTGTGTGTGTGTGTGTGTGTGTGTGTGTGTGTGTGTGTGTGTGTGTGTGTGTGTGTGTGTGTGTGTGTGTGTGTGTGTGTGTGTGTGTGTGTGCGTGTGTGTGTACGTGCATGCATACAGTTTTTTGGGTGCATGTGTGTGTGTTGTTCATGGAACCGTGGGGGTGATAGGGAACAGAGAGAGAGGGAAGGATAGACAAAGACAAAAGAAAGATAGAAAGGGGTATACCAGTTCCATCCAAAATAAATAATGTAATAAGATATATTAATTGGGCTATTGACAAAAGAAAAATCTATAACTAACATGGCCAACCCTAATTTAAGGTTCGGATTGATGGAAAGTTCAGTGAAAGTCAAATGGATTGTGCGCTGTGCATTGATTCCCCCCGCCCCTCACATGTCATCCCCCACCACCGTTCCTGTCACTACATATGAAGGAGGTTTTCCCTCCTCTGTGATATAAACTCTGGTGGAAAAAATATCAAAGTACAATTGACGTGACCTTAATCCAACCTGCCTGGTGTTCTGCTCAGGGGTCTTTGGGATCATCTGGTACATGTTCTGGATCCTGGTGTCCTACGAGAGTCCCGCCGTGCACCCCACCATCACCGAGGAGGAGCGCTGCTACATCGAGGAGAGCATCGGGGAGACCGCTCAGCTGATGGCCGCCGCCGAGGTCAGGGGTGCTCTCCTTCCCCTCCTTCACAAGCCTTCGCTCAGACGGATCGGCCATTTGCCATTTAACCAAGAGCTCTGCTGATTGCTAGTCTGATTACATTACACATCTTTTGTTGTGGAGGTTGGCCATAATAGTTTTCATACATCAGCTACAAAACACTCTCTTGTTAGAGTAGGCCCGCTGAAATCCGTTTGCTGTTTGTACCATCGCGGGCGGGGCTGAAAGGCCTAGATACGCGTGGCCTCTGTCAAACCTCTCGTGCATTCCTTCTTCATTCTCTATGCAGGCACAGGCTTTAGCTATTTAAACAGCAAAATACCACTGATACTGAATGTATCATGACTGTCACTCCCCACTCCAACCCCCCTTCAGAAATTCAAAACTCCCTGGAGAAAGTTCTTTACCTCCATGCCAGTCTACGCCATCATCGTTGCCAACTTCTGCAGGAGCTGGACCTTCTACCTTCTGCTCATTAGCCAGCCAGCGTACTTTGAGGAGGTGTTTGGCTTTGAGATCAGCAAGGTGAGAGGCCGTTCATGGGAGAGACTCAAAGAACAGCATACGCAACAGTCCTTCTGTTAATGTCACTTGTGCGCCGGTACATCGTGTTGCTATCCTCTTGTCCTCAATGCAGCCTCTGATGCAATATGTTGATGGTGCTATAGGTTGGCATGCTGTCTGCCCTGCCCCACTTGGTGATGACCATCATTGTGCCCATCGGGGGACAGCTGGCCGACTACCTGCGCACCAGGAACATCCTGTCCACCACCACTGTCAGGAAGATCATGAACTGTGGAGGTGAGGACCCTTCAGGCACCCACTACTTCTGCATGTACTTTGTTTGTATGGTTTGGATCATTTCCAGAACGCTAGCAGTTTTCCCTTGCTGGCCCATGCATTTGACACAGCAAACTGTTGACTGCTCGATACTTGGCCTCAAGTAGCCTCCGAGATGTCGACTGTTGACCATCGATTTCATATCTGTCACTTATGTAATTGAGTGCAAACTGTGCACCGGGTGGAATTCAATTGGCATCGGGATGGCTGATAGCCAGGGTGCTCTTTGGCTACGTCTGAGTGTGTGACCCGTTGCCTCTCTCTGTGAATCTGCAGGGTTTGGGATGGAGGCCACATTGCTTCTGGTGGTTGGCTACTCTCACAGTAAAGGAGTGGCCATCTCCTTCCTGGTGCTAGCAGTGGGCTTCAGTGGATTTGCCATATCAGGTTAGTAGCAGTACAACTTTGAGTTTTTTCGTAGCTCTTTTCTTTCTTTTTCAAGGTAATAGGGCGGTAATAGCACCTACTTCCTCTATTTTCAGGAAAAATATCCAATCAGAGTTTAATTGAATATTCCTTTTTTTTTTGCCTTGCTAAAATCTTGTTTCACCGCCGGATATGTGTTGTTACTCTGCCATTAGAGTGGAGGTTTTGTATCAGTATCATTCTTTACTACTAGAAGGATCCAGTTACAGCTCTCACTGTCTGTGTGGCATTATCTTCAGATCAGATCTCTGGTTGTGAGGAAGAGACCTGCTGGCTGTCTATCGCCTGTTGTTCTCGGGCGTCTCCTAGTGTGTTTAATAATTCAGTGTTAGATGTCTCGGGGGATATGACAGCCATGGAGCGCTGGCTGGTGCAGCCAGTTGGTGTGGGGGAGGAGCAGAATGAGTGCACACTTGCTTCCTCTTTCTTTCAATACGCTGGGTACATTTAGTAGGGGTTTATCTTGAATGTAATACTACAATGAGATAAGCAATTTTAGAAAGGGTTTATCTTAAATACAATACTTCGTTTTAGAAGGGGTTTATCTTAAATACAATACTTACTTGGTCTATTAGAAATGGGCTCATTTCGGGAGTGATGTTTACATCTTAAATTGGATGTATTGGTGTGATCATAACGTGTTATTGTAGTCCTCTTTTTATTACCAGATAATTATTTACATTATTTGATTTTCAATCAAATAAAGAAACATATTAAAAAAATATTAACATAAAAAAGGAAAATAAGCGAGAAACTTAAAATATACCATATTTGTATAAAAAACAATGTAAGAAAGAATATTTCAAGATTTAATATTGTGCCCTTTTAGCTTTCGGAATGAACAGATCATTTGTATAATAATATGAAGGGCATCGTCTCCCATCGTAGCATTAGCAATAGGATCCATGTTATTAGAGGAGACAATAAGAATGTTAAATAGGGGTTCCCTTTCTGTGCGTTTGCTCGTATAGGTTTCAACGTGAACCACTTGGATATCGCTCCACGCTATGCCAGCATCCTCATGGGCATTTCTAATGGAGTCGGCACTCTCTCTGGGATGGTGTGTCCTATAATCGTTGGCACTCTGACAAAAAACAAGGTACGGTTCTATCTATGTAAACCTAAACGATGGATGATGTGTGACGATGTGGCCAGGAAGAGACAGTACAAAGTTACAAGGAAGCCATCGCACAGTCCTCTGCTATCCCATTATCAGGGGGTCAGTCGGGGCTAGCTCGTGGGCCTCCATGTCACCACGCCTGTGTTCCCCCAGACCCGGGAGGAGTGGCAGTCCGTGTTCCTCATCGCCGCCATGGTGCACTACGGGGGAGTGATTTTCTACGGGATCTTCGCCTCGGGGGATAAGCAGCCGTGGGCCGACCCGGAGCTGACCAGTGAGGAGAAGTGCGGCTTCATCGACGAGGACGAGCTGGCGGAGGAGACGGGAGACATCAGCCAGGGCTACGGCGCACTGGGCGCCCCGGCCAAGACGTATGGCGCCACCACGCAGGTGAACGGCGGCTGGGCCTCGGGATGGGAGAAGACGGAGGAGTACGTCCAGGAGGAGGCCGCCGAGGGGGGGTCCTACGGGTATAGGCAGGAGCAGGGCTACTCCTAGACACCACACACACACACACACACACACACACGCATACAAACACACACACGCACACACACACACACACACACACACACACACACACACACACACACACACACACACACACACACACAATGATATACACACACACACACACACACAATGATATTCACACAGACACACACACACAGATACACGCACACACACACACACACACACACAATGATATACAAACACACACACACAGAAATACACGCACACACACACACACACACAGACATACGCGCACAGACAGATACACTTAAAGACTCAAACACACTCACAAAAACATGTGCACACACACACACAGACATACATATATGCAGGCACACCAACACATGTTCTCACATGCACACAGTGACTAGCAGAGACATGCGCGCGCGCACACACACACACACACACACACACACACACACACACAGACATGCAGCCTCGTATAAACACACACACTCAAATGCACACTGACACAAAAAACACACACACATTTACACACACGCACACACACACACACACAAACACACACAGACACACACAATCACACACAATCACACACACAAACACACACGCACACACACATTTACACACACACAAACAAACACGCGTACACCATCCACTTAATACATTTGTAGACTTATTTTGCTCATAGTGGATCATTTGGTGATTTAAAATAATCTGTTAACAACCAAGAAACTTAAAAAAAAATTAAATTCATTGTTGTATGTTTGCACAAACTAAAGCATAACTAAGAAAAAAGAAGAAAAACTATTTATGGTTCATAGAAAAAACGATGAAACGTGACCAAATTGAATAGAGGTGAAACACATATCAAATTGACAGGCTAGATGTATTAGTATGCATATGGATTATAGATATTCTTGTTTGGCGTGCAGTTGTGTGTAACCACGTGGGACACTTTCAACTCATCAGCAGCAGGTTTCCAATAGAGTTGAAGCCTCCGGGGATCATTTCAGTCCGTGCATATGACCCCAATGTTACTTCTCACAAATTGTTCCTAGGACAGCACAACTTTTCAACCAGCCAGCCATGAACAGTATACACCTCTGTCAGTGCACAACATTGGAAGTCCTCAGTAAAGCAAACAATCCATTGACATAGATTATACTGTACTGCTACTAAATGCACTGAGGTGATATGTTGTTTCAATGCACAAATGCTTTGTTATGGTTTCATCGTGAGCTTGTGTGTGTTTGTTCAATTGCCCTTAACACGTAAGTGACCTAGCATGATGATGACGCTGACTTCATGAGAGTAAAATGTTCGCTGTGACATTTTGGCTGACATGCATTGAAGGGAAAATCTTCAGATTAGAATCAAATGTTATTTGTGATTTGTGATTAGTTGTGTAACCCATTACCTCATTTTTAAAGCATTTGAGACTACAATTTGAGCAGTTGCAGCCTATCACATTTTATCTGTAAAGTGCCGGAGTTAAGCCATTATTTTCATTATATTGTAGTTGTTATGTCTTTGGCCATTTCAAATCAAATACTACCAAGAGCTCCTCAAGAATTTCACTAAATATTTATTGTATAAAATATATGGATTGGAGCAGAATTTATGAAATTAACAGATAGTATAATGATGCATAGTATGATTATAAA
>NC_079425.1:11543193-11563193 GCF_026213295.1 Gadus chalcogrammus | reverse complement strand
GTGCACACCTTGGACCGCACCATGGTGGATGGTATATATTTAGAAGTTCTCCACCTTTCACGAATGCACTGACAGGAAGTGCGTCACACCGTATGGCGGCGTCACGGGGGTGTGGCATATACGATTGTTGGAGTTACTCAAAATAATTTAGCTTATGATACAAGCGAGTGAAGGAACAAGATGTGAGAACGATGTGAACATGTATACCCAGATACGAGGATGCACAGAGGGGCCACTGCAGACAGACACTGCTGTTTAATATGACATCCTTTTTTATTATTTAATTCCAAAGAAAAATCCTGCAAATGGAGGGAGACAAAGACAGAGAGAGGATGGGAGGGAGAGAGAAAGAGAGAGTGAGAGCAGGAGAGAGAGTTCTCTACATGAAATAGAGATATGATGCTTTCACGTGGATGAAAGAGGTGAATATCGTGCATTTGGCCCTCAAGGACAGCCAGCTCTATCAGCCAGGGGAAAAGAGCTTCTATTATTCCATGGAAATACACACACACACACACACACACACACACACACACACACACACACACACACACACACACACACACACACACACACACACACACACACACACACACACACACACACACACACACACACACACACACACACACACACACACACACACACACACACACACACACACACACACACACAGTTCTCTCTGTTGCTTTGAAAGGATGCGAGGAGGGGATCTGTCAGTACTATGTAGCGTTGGGATGTTTTTTCTACCTCACCTGCCCTCTGACTTTAATGCCTGGGTGTGTGAGTGTGGGCGTGTGTGTCTGTTTCCCATATCTAAATGGGAAATATGCTTGATACAACATAATTCACGTATATCAAGTTAAACTAGGTTGGAATATTTTGCTCCTGTACATAACATTTCATTGCTTTAGCCTGTATTTTAACCAAAGAAAAACATGCTTTAATGAAGACAAAGTAAGATATGGATGGGGATGAAAGGAAGGGATGCTGGGGGTATCTGGGTATTGACCGGGTACTAATGGTAGAAACAGGGAGAGGAACCATGTTGTGCCTGTTCTATTAATGCAGCTTGAGCACACACACGCTATTTGTCTAGAGAAGTCTCTCTCTCTCTCTCTCTCTCTCTCTCTCTCTCTCTCTCTCTCTCTCTCTCTCTCTCTCTCTCTCTCTCTCTCTCTCTCTCTCTCTCTCTCTCTCTCTCTTTCTTTCTCTCTCTCTTCAGTCTCTCTCCGTGTGTGTGTGTGTGTGTGTGTGTGTGTGTGTGTGTGTGTGTGTGTGTGTGTGTGTGTGTGTGTGTGTGTGTGTGTGTGTGTGTGTGTGTGTGTGTGTGTGTGTGTGCAAGTGCCTGTGTGTTGCATATGTGTTTGTGTTCCTTATTCAGAATTCCCTCCTAATGTCCTTCCACCAGATGGGAGCTGGCGAGGGGTATGTGGTGTGTATGTGCATGTGCATGTGTGTGTGTGTGTGTGTGTGTGTGTGTGTGTGTGTGTGTGTGTGTGTGTATGTGTGTGCGTGTGTGTGTGTGTGTGTGTTTGTGTGTGTGTGCGTGTGTGAGGGAGAGAGAAGGGGGGCAGAAACCCCTGCATTAGGCCTCCTTTTGTTCCTCTGCCTGACACTGATGGCTTCACAGTGGGGTGACACTCATACTCCAAATCTCATTAAAAAGTAGGAAAAGGGAGAGTGGGCACGGCCTTCAAAAGGACTAGGAAATCTATCAATTATTTGTATTGTTATTTATATTTTTTGAAGGTCAAGCCATTGCTCGGATTACAAAAAAAAAATTTTTGGCTAATGAAACCTTAAACAATAAAATTTGGGATGGTAATGCGTCGCACATTCTCTTTTTTAGACTACAAAAGTAAAAAGTTTGATGCATAGATTATACTGAATGAAAAGAGTGACCCACTGACGGATGCAATGTGTTTCTCTATCGGTTTCTCCACCTCCCTTTTTTCCTGTTTTCCTTCATTGATGTCTTGTTGTAACCTCTCCTTGTCCACCTGGTTTAATTAGTCAAAGAGATGCAACAAGTCAGACAGAGAGGTGTATTGGAAGCCTTTTTTCTTCTGTGTCAGTTAAAGTGTTGATACACTTAATTACAAAGAGGAAACACATGCAGATCATCCATATTATATTGTTATTTTACAGGATAAATAGAGAGGGATAGAATAGATAGGACAAGATATCAATTCTGACAAAGATGTTTGTACACATAGTGGATCTTGTCCCTGGAAAGAATTTGGATCGAAAGTCAACGAGAACATATATACATCATGGATAGCTGTTCTGCAGGAAGGAATTCAATTGTACAATTGCTGTGCTTGAATCAAGTGGTTTAGAGCAATTTTATATTGAACAAAACACGATTAGTGCTTATTTCTTGTGTAAACCAGACCCTCTTAACACCCTGTAATTTTCTCACCAGGGTAAGTAATTGCAGTTCATTGACTTGGGCAATTACACTTAGTATACTCGTTCAATACATCACACACTCTGCAATTGAGGAAATTACCTGTATTCACATAAAATGCTGGGATTTAATGATTGTATTGACAGTAGCCTTTTCAAAGGTTAACGGACACTTAGCTGAAGAGAAAAACAGATTTGCTTAATGTTCTTGCTGTTGTCTTGACATTAGACATTACCATCAGTGTGCATCAGTAATCAAGCAGTTTACCTTGTTGTGATGACAAAAATAAATCTTCTTAAAGGCGCTCTGTGCCTTTAAGAAAAATAATGTTGGATAGCAGACACTTGATGGATGTGAGGGTACACACACACACACACACACACACACACACACACACACACACACACACACACACACACACACACACACACACACTTGCCCGCAAGCACGCGCACACTCACACGCACACACACACACACACACACACACACACACACACACACACACACACACACACACACACACACACACACACACACACACACACACACACACACACACACACACACACACACACACACACACACGACAAACATTACCCAGCATTCACCTGATATTGGGCTTGACATTTACTATGTCAACTCAGCACAGCAGTTGACTATTTGAGGCAATTTAATTTCCAATTAAAGGAGCATTCATAGTAGGGCTGGAAGGCGAAGCTATGGATAAATGTATTATCATGACAGACATGGGAATGTAAAATGATGTGGTTATATATCATGATATTTATATTTATAATGCCATGCCAAACAGTCTAGGGTTGTTATATTGAGAGATTTGAAATCGTTAAAATTAGTTTCCTTCCTCTCTGACGTTTCAAGCCTCATATATTTATATATACTAGAGTTTTCGCACGCGCGTTGCACACGCTCAACCTCTAGTTGTAATTAATATGTAAGTCTGCATAATATAATAACATTTTGCATAGTATTTAACAAAGTATAACATTCGTTCACCACAATTTTTTTAAATGTTGGCACCATAAAATCAGTGCCAACATTTAAATATTTGTTAAGCATTCAGTGAACAACAGGTAGCAGGCTGATTATCATTTCGGGGGCCACTCAATGACCTGCAGAAGCGCCATCAACACGCCCACTGAAGTGGTGTGAGAAATACAGACTTTCTACTCCTCATTCACATATAAGGTCATTTACATTTCCAACGGAGAAAATAATACCTCAGGGGTAGTATTATTCAGGAGGTTTTTAAGATACAAATGTCAGGATATATTGTTCACACACATCGCCCATCAGGAGAATATCAGGACTTATACGTGTGTCTGAAGGCAGCTAGTGAGCATTTAATTACATTATAAAATTAGTCAATTTATTGTAACAAGGGTAATTGTTCATAGGAAAGTGTAGTATACTATGCACGCAAATCAATTATTAAATAGCTTTAACTGTTATTCAGGGCTGAAAAGTGCATTGACATTTTAGAATGCAAGACAACTACTATTGGTAACTTGAAAATAATACTCATCGTTGAGATTAAACATCTCTTCCAGTGTCCTGGCCAAGACAGGCAGCAGTAGCCTACAGTCACACATAGCATACACACAAAACATAAGAAACATAAAACAACTAAAACATTCCACAGGGGGAGGGGGGATATCAATACCGCAGTGTTATAGGGACACTGTCTCTTGAAGATCAAGTGACTTGTGTGTTGATATGCCGGTCGGTGCGATGTTTGAATTTAACTGTTTTTATATGACAAAATGAACGACCCGCCGTTGCTTGTCGAGGTGAGAAATTGTCTTTTCCCTTCTTTTATCGCAATTTCTACAGTCTATAGACAGAACGTGTTACCTGGGAGAGTTTGTCGACGGGCGGAGCCGTTATGTTTGAAAACATATCTGCCAGAACCAATCGCTAACGTTTGGCCGGGAATCACGTTGCGCGCAGGCTGTAAAGATGTCCGTGAAGATGTCCGTTAACGAGAGCTGACTTTAATGTCATTGTTTTCAGCCACTCCCTCTTTTCGCTGATTGGACACAGAAAATTTGAGAAGGGTCCAGCTGCAGGCCTGCAGGCTTGGGCGTTTCCGTCATGACACAAGAACGCCCATTAGGCGTTCCTGGTAGCTTTTCATCGACCAATCAAAAGGTGTTTCGAAAGGCATACTGGGTTTCGCAAGGCATACTGCGAAGCACAGTCGCAAAGCATACTATGCTTTCCTTCCTTAATGGCAATTTTACCTCTCTCATTAGATTTAGCAATCATGGCTAACGTTAGTTCTATGCTACCCGTACTTGAAACTGCTGTTTGAGAAAATCTAACTAGCGAATGTTCCGGAAGTTGACAGCCGTGCGAAGAAGAAGGGATTCGGTGTTGACGGTGAAAGTTAGGCCGGTTTATAGCAGAGTTTCCGTTATTACCGGTCATTGACCGGATAAAATGAGGAGGACCGACAATTCTAAATGTCCCCGGTCAGAATGACTAGTGGCGACTGGTCATTAGGGGCAAGTCGCTACTCTCACAAGAGAAAAATTAAAGAAAAATAACAAGTTCGGCGCTTTTATTTAATTTTTAGTCGACCCTGGCTTGCTTCTTCCGGCTGAGTTCGTCTGGAGGTGCAAGAGGGGCTCTAGCCCATGGCTCTAGCCCCACCAGCCCAATGCAATGTGTATTGGACTGGAAACATTGAAATGCGCATGCTCAGAATGTTTCTCTGTTGAAGTGAACGGAGATTATTTTTCTTCCTGGTGGGGCTAACCGCTAGCCCAATATGTCCATGGTGTGGACTTGGGACCGTGAAATATCCCAGGATGCATTTCGCATTTCGCATTCCTGTTTTAAAATATCAGTGTGTAAGCTATAAAATAGGCTATATAGGAACATTTTAAAAGTATAACAAAGATGGAGGCCTATTCAACATATTTGCATACTATTATTTTAAAATGAAAGAGGGGTTTTGTTTTACATAATTTGTTTATTGTATAAGTCGCTGATGGAGGAAACCCATCGCAACGGAAATCCCGGTCGGATCCATCTGATTGGTGTGTGTTTGTGTGTGTGTGTGTGTGTGTGTGTGTGTGTGTGTGTGTGTGTGTGTGTGTGTGTGTGTGTGTGTGTGTGTGTGTGTGTGTGTGTGTGTGTGTGTGTGTGTGTGTGTGTGTGTGTGTGTGTGTGTGTGTGTGTGTGCGTGTGTGTTTCTATTCTATTCTATACAGTGTTACCCTTTACGTTTCATTTGATAAAAACGACAGTGTTACCCCGTATGTTTTTTTTCCATGATGACCAATAAAAAACAACAGTGTTACCCCTTATGGTTTTTTTCATGACGACCAAAGAAAAATTACAGTGGCACCTCTCATGTTTCATTTGATAAAAACGGCAGTGTTACCCCTTATGTTTATTTCATGACGGCCGATAAAAAACGACAGTGTTACCCCTTATGTTTTTTTTCTTGACGACCAATAAAAAACAACAGTGTTACCCCTTATGTTTTTTTTCATGACGACCAATTAAAAACAACAGTGTTACCCCTTAAGTTTTTTTTCATGACGACCAATAAAAAACTACCAAAAAAAACATACTGCTGTACCCCTGTCGACGTTTTTGCAGGTATTCGAACCTGAGCTATTTAGAGAATTAACCTCTGAACTTATCAATGCACCATCAAGACACCGAAAAAAGTCAACACAATGGTTATACTTGACTTTATAATTCGCATGAAATAGAGATAAGAGACTTCCAACAGAGGATATCAACCTGACTTGAACCCCGGTCTCCAGGGGGTTAGCTCACCGCTCTCTCCACTTCCCACTGAGATTTTTTTTTAAAATATGTCTGTGGTTATATATGACATGCACGTGCAATAGACATGATAGCATTACGTTTCAAATTAAAGATATTGTGTTTTCCACAGTAATTGAGCCGCGGTCGCCAGTGGGTTAGGCAGAGTACACTCCACTGCACCACTGAGGCGATGAATATTCACAATGATCAATCATCAATAAAGAGGATATACATGATATTAAAATGTATGTGTGTTTTTCTATTATTTCCCTTGTGGTTTTTTTCATGACGACCGATAAAAAACGACAGTGTAACCCCTTATGTTTTTTTCCATGACGACCGATAAAAAACAACAGTGTTACCCCTTGTGTTTTTTTTCATGACGACCGATAAAAAACGACAGTTACCCCTTATGTTTTTTTTCATGACGACCAATAAAAAACAACAGTGTTACCCCTTATGGTTTTTTTCATGACGACCGATAAAAAACGACAGTTACCTCTTATGTTTTTTTTCATGACGACCAATAAAAAACAACAGTGTTACCCCTTATGGTTTTTTTCATGACGACCAATTAAAAACAACAGTGTTACCCCTTAAGTTTTTTTTCATGACGACCAATAAAAAACTACCAAAAAAAACATACTGCTGTACCCCTGTCGACGTTTTTGCTGGTATTCGAACCTGAGCTATTTAGAGAATTAACCTCTGAACTTATCAATGCACCATCAAGACACCGAAAAAAGTCAACACAATGGTTATACTTGACTTTATAATTCGCATGAAATAGAGATAAGAGACTTCCAACAGAGGACATCAACCTGACTTGAACCCCGGTCTCCAGGGGGTTAGCTCACCGCTCTCTCCACTTCCCACTGAGATTTTTTATTAAAATATGTCTGTGGTTATATATGACATGCACGTGCAATAGACATGATAGCATTACGTTTCAAATTAAAGATATTGTGTTTTCCACAGTAATTGAGCCGCGGTCGCCAGTGGGTTAGGCAGAGTACACTCCACTGCACCACTGAGGCGATGAATATTCACAATGATCAATCATCAATAAAGAGGATATACATGATATTAAAATGTATGTGTGTTTTTCTATTATTTCCCTTGTGGTTTTTTTCATGACGACCGATAAAAAACGACAGTGTAACCCCTTATGTTTTTTTCCATGACGACCGATAAAAAACAACAGTGTTACCCCTTGTGTTTTTTTTCATGACGACCGATAAAAAACGACAGTTACCCCTTATGTTTTTTTTCATGACGACCAATAAAAAACAACAGTGTTACCCCTTATGGTTTTTTTCATGACGACCGATAAAAAACGACAGTTACCTCTTATGTTTTTTTTCATGACGACCAATAAAAAACAACAGTGTTACCCCTTATGGTTTTTTTCATGACGACCAAAGAAAAACGACAGTGTCACCCCTCATGTTTCATTTTATAAAAACGACAGTATTACCCCCTATGTTTTATTCTATACATTTCGACAGTGTTACCCCTTATGGATTTTTCATGACGACAGATAAAAAAAGAGTGTTACCCTTTACGTTTCATTTGATAAAAACGACAGTGTTACCCCTTATGTTTTTTTCCCATGATGACTGATGAAAAACAACAGTGTTACCCCTTATATATTATTTGACAAGGATATGTTTGTTTTTTTCATGACGACCAATAAAAAACGAACGTGGTAACCCTGTCGACGTTTCTGCAGGGATCCGAACCTGAGCTGTTTGGAGTATTAACCTCCGAACTTAACAATGCACCACCAAGTCAGCGAATAAAGTCAACACAATGGTTATACTTGACTTTATAATTCGCATGAAATAGAGATAAGAGTCTTCCCGCAGATGACATCAACCGGACTTGAACCCCCGTCTCCAGGGGGTTAGCTCACCGCTCTCTCAACTTCCCACTGAGATGTATAATTTAAGGATGTCTGTGGTTATATAAGACAGTGCAATAGACATGATAGCATTACATTTCAAATGAAAGATATTGTGTTTTCCCCAGAAATTGAGCCGCGTTCGCCAGTGGGTTAGGCAGAGTACACTCCACTGCACCACTGAGGCGATGAAAATTCACAATGATCAATCATCAATAAAGAGGATATACATGACATTAAAATGTATGTGTGTTTTTCTATTATTTCCCTTATGTTTTTTTTCATGACGACCAAAAAATACGACAGTGTTACCCCTTATGGTTTTTTCATGACGACTGATAAAAAACGACAGTGTTACCCGTTATATTTTATTTGACAAAGACAACAGTGTTACCCCTTATGTTTTTCTTCATGACGACCAATAGAAAACAACAGTGATACCCCTTGTGTTTTTTTTCATGACAACCAATCAAAAACAACAGTGTTACCCCTTATGGTTTTTGTCATGACGACCAAAGACAAATGACAGTGTCACCCCTCATGTTTCATTTGATAAAAACGACAGTGTTACCCCTTGTGTTTTCTTTCATGATGACCAAAGAAAAACAACAGTGTTACCCCCTATGTTTTATTTGATCAATATCGACAGGTTTTCCCCTTATCTTTATTTCATGACGGCCGATAAAAAACAACAGAGTTACCCCTTATGTTTTTTTTCTTGACGACCAATAAAAAACCACAGTGTTACCCCTTATGTTTTTTTTCATGACGACCAATAAAAAACAATAGTGTTACCCCTTATGTTTTTTTTCATGACGACCAATAAAAAACGACGGTGTTACCCCTTGTGGTTTTTTTCATGACGACCAAAGAAAAACAACAGTGTTACCCCTATCGACGTTTTTGCAGGGATCCGAACCTGAGCTGTTTGGAGTATTAACCTCTGAACTTATCACTGCACCATCAAGACACTGAATAAAGTCAACACAATGGTTATACTTAACTTTATAATTCGCATGACATAGAGATAAGAGTCTTCCAACAGAGGACATCAACCGGACTTGAACCCCGGTCTCCAGGGGGTTAGCTCACAGCTCTCTCCACTACCCACTTATATTTATAATTTAAATATGTCTGTGGTTATATATGACAATTGACATGATAGCATTACGTTTCAAATTAAAGATATTGTGTTTTCCCCAGAAATTAAGCCTCCTTCGCCAGTGGGTTAGGCAGAGTACACTCCACTGCACCACTGAGGCGATGATCATTCACAATGATCAATCATCAGTAAAGAGGATATACATGACATTAAAATGTATGTGTGTTTTTCTATTATTTCCCTTATGTTTTTTTTCATGACGACCAATAAAAAACGACAGTGTTACCCCTTATGTTTTTTTCATGACGACTGATGAAAAACGACAGTGTTACCCGTTATATTTTATTTGACAAAGACAACAGTGTTACCCCTTATGTTTTTCTTCATGACGACCAATAGAAAACAACAGTGTTACCCCTTGTGTTTTTTTTCATGACGACCAAAGACAAATGACAGTGTCACCCCTCATGTTTCATTTGATGAAAACGACAGTGTTACCCCTCATGTTTCATTTGATTAAAACGACACTGTGTGAAAAACAACAGTCTTACCCCCTATGTTTTATTTGATAAATATCGACAGTCTTACCCCTTTTGTTTTTTTCATGACGACCAATAAAAAACAACAGTGTCATAGATCGCTACCTAGCAGAGAGTTGTAAGCACTTTCCACCCTTTTCAGTGGAGGAATTGGACTCCCCAGGCAATGTTATACTTAAAAGGAGCAAGTAAGTTACATATTAATTTAGTCTTTCGGCCTGTAGCATATAAACAAAATGAAGCAACTGTCCCATATTTCTAACTGCATTTGAAGTAGACATTGAGACTCACAAAAAATGGACGCTATAGGACAGTGATCATGATTTGGCTCAATGTCAGAATAACAACAATGGGTCAAATAGCAATGGCTGGTGTAATGGCCATGAAGTTGGTCTGTATATGCAGTGTAAGCTTGTCCAGGCCCTGCAAGTCAGGATGTAGGCTATGAATCTGAATGAAAAGTAGGTAAATAGGTATACGTGGCCATCCCCAAAATGCACCAGAATACAGGAAATCAAATCTATTAAATGTGTGTGTCGGGGTGGGGGGGGGGAACCTCAGACCCCCTGTCTGTTACTGTGCCCCACCAACATGTTTGATCGCCAGCCGCCACTGAGAATGACCAATGGAAATAATTCTCTGCACAATTTGAATTGTGTTTAAATATGGTACAGTGGTCATTTATTTAGCCAATTCATGTTAAACAATGAGGGTTTTCATTGACCCGAGGGAGAGGGGGCCTTTGATCGAGCGTTTGTGTTTTTTTTGTTTTTGTTATCATTGTTTTATTGGCCTAATCTGAGGAGAAATCTATGCCATAAACAGACATTTTATAGGCCTTTATTACACTGGTCTTCTCAATGCAGTGGAACGCTCCGTTCACTTGCAAGGGTAGCAGTCTTCCCTTAACTGAATGCAGTGTCTGATGAACACTACGAATGCTGGTAACGAATAAATTGTAAAAAGACACACCATGTGAAGTTATTTGCCAAATAAGATTTGAAAAGCTTTGGAAGTTTATTTACAAGACTATTTACATGATTTCGGAGTAGTACACTTTGAAATTTTAATACAGTTCAGCGAGAAAGGCGACGAAGAATAAGAAGGGGGCGTTCCAGTCTGCGTAAATTGGGAACTCCCACCACACGAGAACGCCCATTTGTGTCTGCAGTGGGATGATATTGGAAAATGTGGACAGAGAAAACCCACTAACATACCGCAGTCCCAGACGTAGTACTGAAGGGAAATTAAAATTGAGTGGAAGTACCTGGGCGGGCGGAGCCAGGCTAGTTAAATCTCCCTTCAGTCATTGAAAACTTTTGGGTTAATTGGGTCAAATGTTGTTTAACCCCCCGACATTATAATCCTGGATGATATTATATTTAGTTTTCATCTTTATTTGAAAAAGAACATTGTTGAACAATGTGGAGCAACCCAGCATGAGGAGGAGCAGAGTGGACAATGTAACATAATTTACAATTGTAGTCTGTCACCAAGAATATTACAAATGTCTCAGTCTGTCTTCATTCCACTCCTATCAGCTGGAGCGCTTATCAAAGTGCTGGGATGCTTGTTTCTTCTGCTTCTGTGTGGTTCACTCCCTGCTGCTGTCAGACCCCTGCATGGTGACTCACACACTGCAGAGACCTGAGGTCTGAGGGACCAGCGATGACTCACACACAGACAGACACACGCATGTACACACACACACACACACACACACACACACACACACACACACACACACACACACACACACACACACACACACACACACACACACACACACACACACACACACACACACACACATACGCACGTACACACACACAAACAAAAGCGGGCACACACACACACACACACACACACATACACACACACAAACCTGATCTCATGTACAAATGTACACACCTGATAGAAGCCATGTCTGTGAATAAACACAAGCTCATTTTGTTCCAATGTAATACCACAAACATGTACAGCATATGGGTATTTACATCTCTGCGTCTTCAGTATTTCTAAAGAGGGGGTGAGGTGGATTATGCTGTGGCACCTTCAGAATTGTTGTCATATCCCAACATTTATTTTTTTAATTCTTTTGTGCATGTTCGTAAAACCCAGATTGGTTGCTATGGTGACTCGTATGAAAAGGATGTATGGTTGCCAGAACAAGTCGTAGGATCATCATGAGGTCCTTCTTCCTGCCTGAATAGATAGGGCAAGATACATATCTCTTGCTCTCTCTCCCTACCAACCTGTCTACATCTCTATCTCTCTACCTCCATCACTATCTCTCTCTCTCTCTCCCTATCTACCTGTCCCTTTTTCTTCAACTCCTGCTCTCTGTCTGTAGGCTGTATTTCTATCTGTGTATCAAACCAGCTCTCTATCTATCTCTATATTTTGCTCTATCAATCAATCTATCGATCTATCTATCTATCTATCTATCTATCTATCTATCTATCTATCTATCTATCTATCTATCTATCTATCTATCTATCTATCTAT
Organism: Gadus chalcogrammus; assembly: GCF_026213295.1. Taxonomy (NCBI): domain Eukaryota; kingdom Metazoa; phylum Chordata; class Actinopteri; order Gadiformes; family Gadidae; genus Gadus; species Gadus chalcogrammus. The sequence continues at coordinate 11,550,922 of NC_079425.1, read as the reverse complement.
CTATCTATCTATCTATCTATCTATCTATCTATCTATCTATCTATCTATCTATCTATCTATCTATCTATCTATCTATCTATCTATCTATCTATCTATCTATCTATCTATCTATCTATCTATCTATCTATCTATCTATCTATCTATCTATCTATCTATCTATCTATCGTCTGTCTAACTCTGTATATATACATCATATGTACATATATGTCTATCTAGTTAACTATCTGTCTCTCTCTCTCTCTCTCTCTCTATATATATATATATATATATATATAGATATGTATCTCTCAATCTCTCTCTCTCTCTCTCTCTCTCTCTCTCTCTAAGCCTCCGTCGTCGGATCTGAGCGGGTCTGTGATCGTGGAGTTGTTGACAGGAGGTTAAGCGACTGGCCGGTGGTAACACAGCTCTTCTGAGCACTCCATCACCTCATAATGGCATTACAGTGGCACTCCATTGCTTCCACTCTCTCCTTGTAATCCTGTTAAGATCCCAGCGATTGGAATCACAGTGACAGGGAGAGAAATGTCAGCAGGTCTACACTTCTCCTCTGCGCTCTGTCCCTCTAGCTACCGCCCTGTTCTTTCTTTCTTTCTTTCTGTCTGTCTGTCTGTCTGTCTGTCTGTCTGTCTGTCTGTCTGTCTGTCTGTCTGTCTGTCTGTCTGTCTGTCTGTCTGTCTGTCTGTCTGTCTGTCTGTCTGTCTGTCTGTCTGTCTGTCTGTCTGTCTGTCTGTCTGTCTGTCTGTCTGTCTGTCTGTCTGTCTGTCTGTCTGTCTGTATGCCTACTTGTCTGACTGACAGACTGTAGGTTTGTCTCATTAGGCAGCCAACCTTTTATTTCTGACGGAACTTTTGAGAATTCATTAAAAGCACTGTCTTTGTTGGGTTACCATGGCTACCCAGTCACAGCGGTAGTGTAATGCTTTGTATTAAAACAAAGACCTGATTTGTTCTGTATCCTAGGACCACTAAACAAATGCCATTGACCTTTGTCTTGAAATGTTCGGTTTGCAACAAATATAAATAAATATATTCATGATCATACCTCCCTCTTCACTCTTTATCGAAATGGTCCCATCATTGTTTTAGCCAAGTGTGCTGTTTGAGTTGGTAAGCAAGTAGCTTTAACTCCCCCTGCTGTCTGCGTTAAACACTGCAGTTTGCTTTACAACCGGCTTAGGTATAAATTCAGTATTTTTTTCCTGATTCCCATCCAAACACAGAAATGAAATCTTTCAAGAAGACGTTGTATCTCACACAAGCTAGCTATGTTGACTCAAGCCGCAACTACAAAAATGATCGTATTAGCTATGACTATTTGATAACATATGTTTCCATTGCTAATTGACCAGATTGAGAGGTAGAGAACAGCAACCCCCATTGCACTACATCTATAATGGTTCCATATTTCAGCTTCAATCGAGTGCTTTCCTCATTACCAATCAACGTCTTCCCTCTTCCGTCTACGGCCTGCCAGATGGAGGTAGCCTTCATTTATCAGCAGTAGGTCTGCCTGACACAATACTCAGTCATTTATAGAGCCCCATTCAGCCACCATGGGCTTGTATCCCTGCTATATAGTAATCACTACAGCAAAGCCATAAGCTCATTCACATTAGCTTCACAGGGAAATCACATTACCTTGACGAGACATGACGCATTTCTTAATAAAGACAGCAAAATGTAAAACTGAAAAGTATTGTTCAATCTATTTTCCGCGTCTTGTAAGTATAACATGTTATTCTCTTACAGCATTATAATGAGAGACACATCAACTATAAATAAACATAATAGTATAGCCACAGAGGTCGTTGGTAAATGATAAGTGAATGTATAATTCCAAATTGCAAATCGATATTCATCAGCATATACAAGGCATGGTGTGGAAAACACGCAATTAACGATGTGCAGCCATCTTGTTCCAGCTCAAACTAACATCTATCTGGCCTAATCTGACACACTCCAATATGTCCCTAATGAGGGCGTGGCCAGCCCGTGGCTCGGGGGCCCTCGTGACCCAGGGGACCAATTTGAGTGGTGAACAGCACATGGTGTCCGCTTGGAATCTCCAGACATAGAAGGGGCTGGTGGCTGGTTGCCCCGGCAACCAGTGATGCCATCTGGCAGGGTCTTGTGTGCTGATCCCTATCGTGTCGCGCGGCGGTGTGTTAACCCATTCCAATGGCCGCTCTCTGTGCCATTGTTATGATGGCGGGCCTGATGTCAGGATGTGTTTAGAACGACAGGGCAGGGCATGGGGGTGCGTTGAAGTGGAGATAGACGGCAATCTTGACAGGAATCTCTAAAGCGTGAAAACAACACACAACCTGGGAAGTGAGGCACTTCAGATGTTCATATTTCATCATTAATCCTGGTGTCATCCGTAAAACAGCCGTAAAACCGTTACCTTGTTAAAAGCAGAAAATAAAAGAAGACAAAAAAGCTTATTAAGTGCCAGTTTATGACCCTATAGCTGTTTTGCTTCCTTTGTTAAACAGTCTGTGTTCCAGATGCAAAAGGCTTATTCATTTGTACTGCTGGTGGCAATGCTTATGGCTACGGTAATTATCACGTACGTTTAATAGCGCTTTAAAACTTCATAGGTATGTCTGCTATAGGAAGCTCTCACATGCAAATCAGGGCTCACAAACAGGATGTGAATCACACCTAGTGTCTACAGACCAGTCTGTCACAGGCATTATATTTACCATGCTTTCCTTCAGAATATCATTCAGATTGGTTTCAGTAAATTATACACAGACCCACACGCATGAACAATGCCAACGGGATAAACACCTGAACAACAAAAACCGGACACACATGAACAGTACCAAAAGGATATAGGGTTAGTCATTGTGAGCCAGAAGGTTTTAGTCATGAAGAAAGAGGGGGTGATTTAGATCCCCTGGGAAATGACTGCAGATTAAACTGCAATTTCACCTGGGACTACACACACAGATAAACACACAATCGCACACGTGCACACGCACACAAACACACACACACACACACACACACACACACACACACACACACACACACACACACACACACACACACACACACACAATCGCACACATTCACACAAGCACACACGCACACATATCCATTCACTCACTCACACACACACACACACACACACGAACACATGCACACGCGAGAATGCCTCACGTCCCACCAAATGGATTGTAAGCCTGGAGCTCTTTTGATTAGGCTAGCCAACAGAATGCCATACCGTTATTAAAAGTGATTAAAACCTTTGACAGCATAGAAGCTATAAACAAGGTATTAATGTCTAAGAAAAATAATTTCCCCAAAGATCTTTGCTTCCGAGAGGGAATTAACAGTGGCAAATTTATCATATCAGAAAGGAAAATGTCAAGGTGTTTTTCTTTATATTTTTCTTTATAAATAATTAAATGATAACAATAATAACAATGTTTTTGAAGAGTTTTCCAAGCTATTTTGTGGGGACAATCCGTTCAAATTGACACGTCATGAGAAAAGTCCGGCTTTTATAGCTTTATTCATGCAGCTCAGTGAGTCAATGAGTTTAGGATACCATGGCACGAAATTGATTCTTAGGCCTATCGATCTAATCATTTTGGGCTAAAAATATAATATTGATATAGTAAATATAATATTGATCAAACCTTTGATACAAAGGGTTGATCAGTTACCATTCAAACGTTTTAAGTGAATACAACCGTTTTTATCGTCTTGGGAAATTGTTTAAACTTAGTGAAAAAGACACTCGGCACGATGCAGGCCCAAAGTATAGCTGCGAACATCTCAGGCGCCTACTTGTAAATTGACACCAAAAAATGTGCAGCGCACGTATGGGTGTTGCTTTGAGAACTCATGGTAGCCTCCTTCTATCCACACTGCGATCCTCTGCAGCGGACCTCAGAGATCACATCTGGCTCCCGATGATGCGCGCTTGTGTACCTAATGGTTTCACTTGGTGACTATTCCTGACGCTACGCCTGTTGAACTTCCTTGTTTGGCGTCTACCCATTTGGTAAGTATATTTTGAAGGGTTTTGTTGTGGTTGTTTGTATCTTTACATTTATACAAAAAAAAAGGAGCAGTATGGAAAGACATATTCAACATCAGTAGCCTGTTTGTAAGACATTGTTTTTAGGGAAACAGATTTTCCTTTGAATGTGTCCAACTTTTTTTTGTTCAGTGGAAATAGATACAACCAAACCAGAAAAGCCAGAGTATCTCTGTCTAATTCGGTATAAACACAACATTAAACAACACAGAAGCAATTCAGTAAAGTATCATGATAATAATCCATGCATATGCAGTGGTGCTGCAGCTATCAAAACCGTTTATTCAAGAAGGTAAAGTTCTTACCATAATCTAACATATTACTGTAACACATCCACAGGTACTTAAAATAAATACATTTTCAAGACAGAAGTAAAGTGAAGCAATGTCTTTCAACATGAAGAACAATTCCAGACAGAATGATCTTAAGACAGAAAATGTACAGAGGAGATCAGCATGCAACCTGTGCATTTTTCCTATTATTACATGTATTAGCATTCCTTTAGTTTGTGTCAGATGATGACTCAGCTGCACATTTTGAGCAGGTTCTCTACCGTGTATTTATATTCATTCAGCTTGAACACAGCATCAGGAGATAGACCTGTGCCGTGGTATGTATTTATTTAGTCTAGCAGCAGAGGGGAAGCAAGGGAGGGCCCCATCAATAGCTGAAACCTAAAGTTCAGATGTATGCTCCTGGCGGTCCAGAAGACTCTTACACATACAGAGGCCTATCCATGAGCATGTACAGCACCATGCATCACATGCTTTACCTGTAGCCGTTCTCCCGTAGCGGAACTTGGAGACAGTTCCACTGGTCCTGATGCAGGGCTTCTGTCTATGCTGTTTGGATGATCGATCCTGGACACTTTATTGACGCTCCACACTGGTAAATGGACACTGAGTTTGGAGGTCATACAGACTAAACACTGGAAAAACACAGTAAGCAAGGTGTGCAGGTTGTTTACGGCTAATTCGCTGATTTGATTTTGCATTTGGATCTGTTTTCAACGCTAGGGATCACACGCACACACACACACACACACACACACACACACACACACACACACAAACACACGCACACACGCACACACACGCACACACGCACACGCACACACGCACACGCACACGCAAACACACACGCACACGCACACACACACACACACATATACGTATACTTCTTATATATGTAGGTTTAGGTTATTATTTATGGTGCACATGGTCTGGCATTTCAATTAACTTGAATTAGTTGACAGTTTCCAATCAATATCTCAAGATAACAGAGCAGTTAAAAAAAAATATTTTCTTAATGGAAACAATTTTGAGACCTCCTTCAGATCTTGCAGGCACCAACATTTGGAGCAAAATTAAAGGCTGTGAATTCTCTCCTCAAGTAAATACAATTAGACATGGTATGCAGGTATGGGCCTGTACGTGCGCTGAAGCATATGCGTTTATGTGTGTGTCTGTGTCAGACAGTGTGTTTCATGTAGGAGTATGTATATGTGTGCACTCAGTTATTTGCTGATATGGATATTTGGCTGTGCAGCATTATAAAAGGTCCTAGTGTCTAAAAGCCGGGCTACCCAGTAACCTTTGCCTTCACCTCCGAGCAGAGGTGTGCTGTAGCGCGGGTGTGAAAATAGCACCTGCGTGTTTTGTTAGAGGAAGAGGGCTCTCATGTCCTGCTGGTCAAAGTGTAAACCAGCCCCGTACCTTCTCCCATATATACCTTGTCTCCTTCCCCAGTGCACACAAAGTGTTAACAATAGAGCCTATTCAACAAGCGTACTCAGAAGGATGCCGCCAAAATAAAAGACCTTGCCTGGCCTGAAACATGGTCACGCTGACAAGCGAGGCCTGTTTCAGTGAGCTGTATGTCTTACCCACTCACACTCAATATTTACCACCCCAAAAATAAATAGAGCTGACACAGGAATTTCAGCAAAGGAAAAACAAAATAAATCGTACCAACATTTTTTATGACAATAACTTGCCACATTTATCTCTGTGTTTCAATATGGCAGGTTGTGGACCAGGTCTCTGGGCCATGCTCACATGTGTCTCCCAGTTGGCTGCGTCTACCCGGCCAGTCCTTGGCAGACGTGCAGACTAGCAAGCATGTTTAAATACCAAAACATGGCACATACACTGACAAAAAGCCACACCATTAACATCCACAGAAGATGCATTGACATCCACGCAGCCAGTCATCCAGACCTAGAATAACAAATTAGCTCCTGTCTTTTTGTTGCGTGTCAGACAATGTTGGAAATACCCGCGCCGATGCGTTGCTGATGATGTGTCTTTAATGGGGCCGGAATAGCAGTCAGCTATTACCGGTATCCAGAGCATGTCTCTGCAGGGGGCTGTTCTTTATGACAGGGGCTGGTAGGCCCGGTTAGGCCTACAGGACAACCGAACCATGCAGCAGCAGCAACAACATGCTTTAGATCCCCACCTTGTTAAATCCTACCCGCAGTCGCAATGAGTCACTCCTTTGATGAATGAAGTGGTGTGTTGATTAAACACCCAATAACACTGTTAAAGGCATATTTGATTAGATATGCTGTACAAACATTTTTTCTGATGGAAAGCCCCCAAACGACGAATAAAACCTGGAAGGAATGCTAGTTGCCACTATTACTCCTTCCCCATCATTGTCTTCCTCAGCTAATGATTTGTGATCTTTAGGCATCTCCTGAAGTTGTTGTATGACATACAACTAGTAACACAGAGTGCTCTGTAACTAGTGGTGTAACCAAGAAGCATGGATCTGCATATTTTAGTTGTTGTGAGGGATGTGAACAAAAAACAAACACACAAACCCACACACACAAATACACACACACACACACACATACACATACACACACACACACGCACACACACACACACACACACACACACACACACACACACACACACACACACACACACACACACACTGACACACACAAACACACACCCACACACACACACACACACACACACACACACACACACACACACACACACACACACACACACACACACACACACACACACACACACACACACACACACACACACACACACACACAACCATCAAGGATAACATGGCAACTTCATATCATTATAATCTTGCCCGATAGTCATCAATATAAATAGAAATCATGTTGTGATAGCCTCCTCACCATCCAACTACTTGTTTTTCCCAGACTACACACAAACCCACACCCACACACACACACACACACACACACACACACACACACACACACACACACACACACACACACACACACACACACGCACACACACACACCAGGGAAGGTGACCGGAGGGGAGGCTGACCAGCGAAGTAGGAGCCATGGACACCACCCTAGACGGCCCCCTGAGCCCCATCACCGGCCTGGGCATGGCGTGTCCGTTCAGCCCCACGCCTAGGAACCCCGGGCCGGGCCTGGCCAGTCCCCAGGAGTACAGCCAGTGGCTCCCCTGTCGCCATGACGCCAGCCTGCTACCCATGAAGGAAGACCTGGTGTTGTGGCTCAAAACTATCATGGGTGAGCCGAGCTTCGTTTCACTGTGTTGTCCTTCTGTGCTTGTGTGTGCTCTGGAACGCCACTGCCGAACTGATAGTATGTGGTTCTTGACAGGTTAGTCTGTAGAGGAGACCCCAAGAAGTCTC